>NC_079486.1:7670993-7970993 GCF_026230105.1 Diorhabda sublineata
TATCAGATGTCCCGAAATCATACACAGAAGCGAAGAAAACTTCAAATTGGACAAGCTGGGAGAAAGCTATTGAAGATGAACTAAATGCATTAAACTATAATGACACATGGAAGTTGGTTGAAAGACCAGAAAATGAGGATATAATAAGCAACAGATGGGTGTTCAGAATTAAGGATGACGGTGCAGGTAATTTTAGTTATAAAGCGAGATTAGTAGCAAAAGGATTGGAACAAAATAATTTCAATGAGTTTGGACAGATACATGCGCCAGTAGCAAGGAAGAATTTAAGAATCCTAATTTGTATTTGCAATAATTATGATTTACTTTTGGAACAATTGGATGTAAAAAACGCTTTCTTACATAGTAAAGTTAAAGAGAAAATATTCATGGAATTACCTGAAGGTCTTAAAGTAACAGTTGCTGATAAAAATAAGGTTTGTATGCTAAATCGGGCAATATATGGACTAACTTGAATTTTAAAAGATCAAAATCTGACTACTATTTATATAGTTTCCTTGATCAAAGCATAAGATGCTACTTACTTCTGTATGTTGATGACATTTTGATTGCGTGCAATGATTCTACTTTTCTCAATCAACTTAAGTTAAAGCTATGTCAAACGTTCAAAATAAAAAAAAGTATTAATGATGAATTTGATTTCTTAGGTATTAAAATACAGAGGAATCACAAAAGTGGAGTCATGACTTTAGATCAAATTTCTGCTATCAACACCTTAGTAAAAAAATTCAATGTAGAAAATTGTAAGAAGGTCAAAACTCCTATCGAAAAAAATTTGAATTTAAAAAGATGTGAAGAAAGTCAAAAAACAAAATTACCTTTTGGGGAGTTTGATGTATATAATGATGGGCACAAGGCCTGATATTTGTTTCAGTATTAGTTTCTTTGGGCAGTTTCAAGATTGCGCTAGTGACGAACATTTCAAACATCTTCTAAGAGTGCTCAAATATTTAAAGTTTAGCGTTAATTGTAAATTGCATTTTTACAAAGGTGACAGTAAATTAGTTGGATACTGTGATGCAGACTGGGCCAATGATATTTTAGATAGAAAATCTATAAGTGGTTATTGTTTTAAACTATTCAATAATATTATTTCTTGGTGCTCTAAGAAGCAACCATTTGTAACATTGTCAAGTACAGAGTCTGAATTTGTGGCAGTATGTGTTGCATCACGTCAACTACTTTACATTAAAAACTTGTTAGAAGATTTAAATCTTACTTTAGATTTACCAGTTTGTTTATTTGAAGATAACCAAAGTGCCATTAAACTACTGCAAAATTTTGAAAACAACAAGAGATGTAAGCACATAGATGTTAAGTTACATTTTGTATTAGATTTAATAAATGAAAATATTGTCAGGATTGAATACTTATGTACTACTGAGCAACTAGCGGATGTATTCACTAAAGCCTTAACAAATGAAACGTATACTAAATTTGTAAAAATGTTAAATTTGTTGTGATGAAAAAGTGTTATATGTTTTAAATTCATTTCTCACATTTTATAGGTTTGAGGGAGGGTGTTAATATTGACAAACAATATAGTTCTGTGGTCAAACCTGAAAAATGTGTTTCATATACAAAAAAGAAGAAGAGAGCGGGAAGCTGAGTAGATAGACTGAAGGTGGTGTCGAAAGCATGGTCGACAGAGTGAATTAAGTTTTTAGTTATTATTATAAAGAATTATTGTAGTAGTATTTATTGTTCCAATAAATAATTTTATTTAACACACTCTATACAACGCACATTTAAACCTAACAACAACAATTTCAAGCTGCTCATACAATAAAGGAGTGAACAGTATAAAATAGAACAACAATGAAATTGTATTAAAACATACATATAAAATAAACGAAGTAAAGCTAAATCCTAAAATATACACAGATCTTCTTTGAAATAAACAAATTTAGTTCTGTTTAGAGGTTGAGTAAATACAAAAAGATTATTATTATCTTTGGAATTTACATAATCTAAATATAACTCAGTAAATACAGAAAATTCTAATTTCAAATTAACTTCTGTTAACAATGTGATTTTTAATTATTAGAAATTTTTTAATCGAGAAAAATGGCAAGTAACAAAAGCAGTTCCATACGATTCCCATTATATTATTATCGAAAAAATTTGAGAGCGTTCATTTGCTATTTTTCAAAGAGCATAAACTAGAAAATAATTATAATAATAAATTCAAATTGTTCACAGTATCCACTACAAGATGAGTAATTATTGAACTTACCACTGAATTTTAGAGTTGTTCTAATTCAGTCAGAGTAATGATAGTCTTTCCATTAAGAAATAATCCTTTGATAATTTGCAGTTATTACAAATACCAAAATCAGTTGATATCTTATAAATCACTTCTTCCTGTAGTTTTTTGTATCTTTCGACCAAATGGATCAAATTACATGTTAAGAACCCGTTACGGTTTTAGGTTGTCACTAGATTAAAACATCCTCCAAATAAAAGGTTTATTGATTTTTGGTCAAAAATATAACACAACGTGGTGAGTGAAAAACTACTAGCTAACCTTACAATTAATACATCATGTCGCGCCAAAAGTGCCAATGAATGGATCATTGACAAACTGCATTGTTGCCAACTCTATAATTTATAAAATCTCAACACTCCTCCTCGATTTGACATGTATTAATGAAAATCGCTCAATCAACTTAAGATATTATGTAATATACAACTAAAAACATGATGCTTTAAATTATACACAATTATATATAATGATTTAGTAAACATATCGGCTAAATTTTGTTCACTTGATACATAATTTATTTCTATTTCCCTCTTACTAATTAAATCTTTTATATAATGGTTTTTAATATCAATATGTTTGATTCTTTTCGAATTTTCTTTGCTTTTGGACATTAAGATTGTGCTCTTATTATCACAATATAGAATCATTTTGGCAATAGTATTTAAGTCCCCTAAAATACCCTTTACGTTGATTAGGTATTGAGCTGTTTGTGCTGCTGCCACATATTCAGCTTCCGCTGTTGATAAAGCCACGCAAGTTTGTTTCTTGGATGACCATGATATTGGGTTATTACCATATAAAATTATAGATCCACTAATGCTTTTTCTACTTTCCTTGTCCGTTGCCCAATCAGCATCTGAATATCCTTCAAGTATTACGTCACTATTTGTATGTTTAGTATAAGTCAATCCTAGAGTTTTAGTTCCCTGTAGATACCTCAAGACTCGTTTTCCTGCAGTCCAGGTCTCTTCAGTTACACGATCCAAAAATCTGCTCAAGTATGACACAGCATAACTGATGTCAGGTCTACTAGTTGTTGCTAAATACATCAAACCTCCGATGAGTTGTCTATATGGAATGTTTGTCAAAATTTTGGCCTTGTCGTTATATTGGAATCCTTTTTCCATTGGAGTCCTGTTTGGTTTACAGTCTTTCATATTAAAATAATTTAGCAATTTGTCAATAAATTGCTGTTGTTCGATTTTAATGATATCTTCTGTTCTAGTGATCTTCATTCCTAGAAAATTATTCACTTCATTCAAATCCTTTGTTTGAAAACAGCTTTTCAATAAATTCATAGTCTCGTTCACATCTTTGTCTTCTCCTATTAACAAAATATCATCAACATAAATAAGTATCCAAACCTTTTGATTACTGTATAGACAACAGTCTTATAAGGATCTCTTAAAATTATTCTGAATTGTAAAATCATTAAATGTATTATTCCACACCTTTGATGCTTCTTTTAATCCATACAGAGCTCTGTTAAGTTTTAGAATTTTTGATTTATTCACTTTAAGTCCGGCTGGTGCATATATGTAGACATCATTTTCAAGTTTTCCATTTAAAAATGCAGTCGGGATATCCATTTGTCTGATCTTAAAATTATTTTGTAATGCTACAGATAAGAGTAACTTAATCGTTGAAATCCTTGCAACTGGTGAGTAGTTGGGTTCAAACTGATCCTCCTCCTTAATTTGGAACCCCTTTGCAACTATTCTTGCCTTTTTCGTTCCATCTTCCTTTGTCCTGA
The DNA here is from genome assembly GCF_026230105.1 of Diorhabda sublineata. Taxonomy (NCBI): domain Eukaryota; kingdom Metazoa; phylum Arthropoda; class Insecta; order Coleoptera; family Chrysomelidae; genus Diorhabda; species Diorhabda sublineata. The sequence continues at coordinate 7,675,031 of NC_079486.1, forward strand.
AAACCCATCTTGTTTGAATAACATTTCCATTTGTTGGTAGCTCCGTTTCTGTCCACGTATTCAATCTCTCGTGCGCATCTAGTTCCTTTTTCATAGCATTTATCCAATCTTGGTTCTTTACGGCATCTTTATAGCTTATAGGGTCATCTTACTCTGCTGATATTAGACAATAAGCTGTGTAAACTTCATATTCATTCAGGTATTTTTGCTGTCTAGTTTTTCTTCCTCTCTGTGTACTCTCTACTTTGGGTAAGCTTTCATTTACATCCTCTGACCTTGTGCTTTCTGTTTCATCATTATTATTGCTGAAGTCAGTCTCTTCTATTGCTTCTTCCTCTATGGCATTTGGTTCTTCTTGTAATTCATTTTCGTATTGTATCTCTATGACCTTTTCATTTATACTTTTCTTCCCACTAGTCTTAATAATTTCATTGTAATCTGTTGTTGTTTCATCAAATCTGACATCTCTTGAGTGAAAAATTTTGTTGTCCTCATAATTCCAAAGTCTATATTCAGCTTTGGTATATCCCATCATGATGCAAAGTTGTGCTCTTCTTTCTAATTTACTTTGTCTTGGTAAAATTACTGCCCATACTTGACTTCCGAATATTTTCAATTTTCCTAAATCATTCTTCTTGTACCATCTGGTTGCTGGTGTTTCCCCATTGTCGGCTTGGGTTGGTGTTCGATTTAATTCATATGCTGAGCATAAAATAGCTTCTCCCCATAATTCTCTTGGCAAGTTTGTTTCGACAAATTTGGTGCGTACCTTGTCCAGTAGGCTTCGATTCATTCGCTCGGCTACTCCATTTTCTTGTGGAGAATGTGGCATAGTATATTCCAGCTCAATACCTTTACTTCGACAAAAATTTTTAAAATCATTTGATATGAACTCCCCGCCATTGTCAATACGAATTATTTGCGTTTTTGAATTATGTTGCGTCTTAATCAATTTAATAAAGTCAATGATATTCTGATCTGCCTCAGTTTTATTTCTTAGTAGCTTTACTATCAGAAAATGTGAATAATCATCAATCAAAACTTGGAAATATTTGTACCCTTCTGGTGTAGCTACTGTAACTGGACCTGCAATATCTGAATGTATCAATTGACCAATCTTTGTACTGGTTTAGTTACATAAAAAAAATGGTTTACGTGTACTTTTTCCCTCCATACAAGCTCTACATATTTCTAAACTATAGGGTAAACCTAATTTTTCAAATTATTCCTATTTATGTGCCCTAATCGCCTGTGCCATAAATTTACATCAGTATTACTATTATTCATGTATGCTACATCATCTGGTTTATTATTAAAATCAACATAAAGACAAAATAAATTATTTGACATTTCACATTCAAACTTAGAATGTTCTTTATCTAAAATTGCTTGTCTTGTCCCATCAATCCCATTAACAAATGTTAAAATTCTTTTCTAGTAGTTTTGATACAGAAATAAGGTTGTGTGACATACCTGATACAATGAGCGCTTCAATTTTTATACCTTTACCTTGACATTTGCCATTTAATGTCCCTTTTTTGTTTGCAAACAAAGCTTCACCATTCTTTGCAATTCCAATTTTTATTGTTCTTCTTCTATTTCAGTCATATATTTTACCATTTCTCCCATAACCATGTGCTGTGTGCATCCAGAGTCCAAAATAAAAGTTTGCACATCAGATGTTGCTACATTGCAGCTAGCTTCAGTGCCACTTAAAGCAATGAAGACTATGTCATTTGCTGAATTTACTTGTGATTGACTACTACCTTGATTTTGCCCATTATATGAGTTGGAATTTCCAGCTAAAAATTTTTCTCGGGAAGAGAAACCACCTCGAAAATTTCCTCTGGGATGGCCTCTAGAATCCACTCTCCTTTTTTGTCGACATTCAGTCATTTTGTGTCCTGGTTTGTGACACTTGTAACAAATGAGCTGTAGACTAGTTTGAAACGACATTTCATTAGTAGATAATTTCTCCTGCCTCGACTTAAGCTTCATTTCTTCATCCAGTAATCTTGGTTTTACAAAGTCCATTTTAATACTTGTATTCATTGTTTCTATATTGATCTTGATAATAGTAAGTGGCATATCTTGTCTTCCTCCTCCAGTTTAGATCCTGAGTTTTCTAAATCTCTTATAAGGGTATCAAATACTAAAAAGTGATCTTCTAGTTTTTCGCCTCGCCTTAGCTTCAATGTCAGCAGCTCACGTTTAAGAGTTAGCTTTGTGAACACACTTTTTCTTTCAAATATATTTTCTAGTGCTTTAATCATTTCTTGGGTAGTCTTGGCATCTTTAACCAGATCTAAATGCTTGTCAGCTAGACATTGTAATATTATGCTTTTGCCTTTCGAATCCTTGGCTCTGAATTCTGCTTTTTGTCTTTCTTCGCTGTAATTTTCTTCTGTTTTCTCCAAAACTTCAGATATTTGTCTTTCATCTAATAATATGGTAACTCTGAACATCCAGTTATTGAAATTTGTCGCAGTTGTGAGTTGAGGAAGGTTTATTATGGTATTGGCCATTTTATTAACTTATTTAACTTCTAATGTCTTAAAAATTTTATTTCTTTCTTATTCGCCTTCTGGGCCCATAACCTGTTAAGAACCCGTTACGGTTTTAGGTTGTCACTAGATTAAAACATCCTCCAAATAAAAGGTTTATTGATTTTTGGTCAAAAATATAACACAACGTGGTGAGTGGAAAACTACTAGCTAACCTTACAATTAATACATCATGTCGCGCCAAAAGTGCCATGAATGGATCATTGGCAAACTGCATTGTTGCCAACTCTATAATTTATAAAATCTCAACATTACATATTTTGTTCAATACCTTTAGTGAGTTACTAATTAAATCAAATAACCATCTAATATCAAATTATACGCAGTAATATTTTGTTTGTTTGTTTGTTTTGTACAAATCACATAGAAACTAGAGGAGTACATCGAAACCGGCGTCAGACAGTATAATAGTGAGTGTGGTGGTAGCAGTAGGTAGTAGTAAATGTAGCACACAAATTGTCCTAGCGTACTTTATGAAATAATCAACACTTTTCCATTCAATCAAACGTTTATTCCATAATTGTATCCATTCGAGTTAAAGATCATTATTGGAGGTATCTTCGGCTCCATTTTCCAATTCTCCATACTTATACAATTCTAAATTATGTATGATTGTATCAATCAAGTTCAGAAAGAAATCATTTTCATTTACGTTTCAAACGATAAGCATTCTCACATCTTATTTGAACGTTTTAGCTAGTCTCCCTTATAATCTATAATATCTCAACCAAGTCACACACAATCAAAACTTTTCAGAACAGTTCTCCATTACTCGTTTAGTTCGATTTGCACATATAATGTTTAATTTGTACAAAGTGATTAGATTGGTTAAATGGTAATATAAAAATCGAATATGGAATTATCTCAAATTGTTTTTGATGTAATTATTCAGACAAGAATCCTGAGAAAAAAATCGTAGATGAACTTGAGATTTTTGGTTGGAATTCAACGAGTTTTGTTGGTTTTTATTGGAAACTTTTTGGCGTGAAAACTCTCTAATTGCCGTGGTTAAGAGACGCCGCGTTTGGGGTAAAACTTAGGTAAATAGTCAGACCGAAAATTACGAAGTTTAAAGAACGAAGTATGTTTTCACGGAAATTACAATTGTCTACTTCATATCATACTCTAAAATGTTCATTATGTAGTTATAACTTTTCACTTTTTACTGTTCTGTATAGGAAAAAAAATCCCATTCTGTAGGATCAATTTATAGAAGTTTTTACGTAATTTCAATATCAAAAAACATGTTTGTTTAGACCGTTCCATATATGTACGCAAATCAAATTAGTTTTTCACATAAAAACACAGTCAACCACTTTATTTTCATTTTTCTTTAATATCGTACAAGTTTACAACATTACATCTCTAAATCAATTCAGAGCATTTTACAGTTTTCATTTTTCTGTAATTACTACAACTGATGATTAAAACATATACGTCTCCAACAACAAAAACCACAATCATTTATTATTTGTTTGTTATCAACTAATACGTCGTTTTAGATCCAAATTTTAATATAGTTTATGGAAAATGTTTCCACCTTAAGAACTAACCGTTTCTTCTCAAAATAGGGGATTATTAATGAACATTTTTCTTCTGCAAGTGAAAATTTACATCTTGTACTATAATCATTTAATTCCACTTAGAAAAACGACATCGTCTTTTGCTGACTGAAAAGGCGGTTCGAAAACTTGATAAAACTTTATGTTTATAGATCAACGTCCTTGAATTTCTTTACTAAACTTCAGAAGAAAATATTCTTAGATACGACATCCTAAGAATTGAATTACAACGTTATGTAGTCAACCAGAACGTTCAGAGACGGAATTAGCAAAAAAAATAACCAAACCTGAAATAAGACTTTAAGAAAACTATTAATTAATAAATTAATAATCAAATACTCTGGAAATCTGGGCAAAACATCAAGCATTTTTCAATCAAGCAGCGATTAGGGCTCTAATATCTAAACTACTACCCTGCAATAGATTCCGGGACACACTGTATTAGAGGGTAACGAAATAACTGACAGAATCTCTAAAATAGTAGCAGGCATACCCTTTATAGAACCTGAATCCGTCTGTGGTATTAGCTACAGAACCATAAAGAAACCGTTGAAGATGGTGGAAGATAGACGTTAATGGAACAATCTACGCAGGCAAAACTCTTCCGGAAAGTTAAAATCAGAGTAAATATGTCGAATGTAATAAGAAAGGCACCTAGAAGTTGCTTGATGCTCTATCTATATTCTCTGGATGTGTTAGATACCACCAGGAAGCGTATGGAACAGAAGACGAGGATCTGTAGAAATCCCACATAAAGATTGGGTTCCGCAGTATGTATTTACATTAGTTATCTCGAAATCCGGAAAGCCACCATTCGGACTCCGGGAGTCCGTGGAGGATTTCAACACATTTATATAGCTTGTAGACTTTTATTACTTTTTTTGGGGAAATCCATTTATTTTTATTAGTATAAAAAAGAAGAAAAATATTTCATGGTTATAATAATTATGTTGGACACAAATAATCAATTGTAAAAAAAAATATTTTTAGGGGTTATTTTAGTTAAATTTGACATTATCGCGTTCGTATGTCAAATATTGATATAAATTCAAAACCGATATGTCTATGTTGAGAAAAGAGAAGCGTTGCTTTTGCGATGCAATTAAACCGGTTCCTTTGCTTTATAAACGCAAAATTATGGAAAATTTGAGAAGTGATACACCCGCTACGGATAGTAATACCGATTGTAGTAGCGTCCCAACGAGTTCGAGCGCTCGAGATAATTCCAAACCAAAACCCGAAACTACCAAAGAAGAATGTTAAGGATAAAACTAATAATAGCGAAACAGTTTTGTTAATTGAAGCACAAAATGTAGATATTCAGAATCATTATTATACAATTTCTTAAACTATTACGATTATTTGTATTTACTACTAACTCCAGGAGCTTCTTTTCAAGCCCTTTTCAAGGTAAGTTCATCCTCAAACTGAAGCTTATTTACTAATACCTTCCATTTGTACCTATCCATAGTTATTAACCCCTAGTTTCTCATCACTTTTCTTTCCAAATCAATTTTCACACCATCTAATATATTTGGATCATTATTCTCGAACATCCAACTTTTATTTTCATTCTCTTTTTTCGTTGTTTCTTACATAAATGTAACATAAACTTTTGACTTTAAACAGCCCCTCCAAAAAAAATTCGCAGCAATTAAATTTGGTGACTTGTAACATATTTCGTCTTTTCCAAAATTTTAAAAAAACTCGGGGGGGGTACATGATAGATTTTTGCTTGAAAATAGATTATAACAGACTAAAAAAATATTTTTCGTACGGATGTTTGGTACAATGAACTCTATTTGTAGAAAAATCTGCGGGACTTTGAGCCGTAAGGGATTTTAAATTATTATAACTGTGTTAACGAGGGAAACTATTAGCTTTTGTATGCACAACTCCGCGCGCGATTTCCAAGGCTGTTGTGTCAGAAATATACCTGACCATAAAACTGAATTTTCCAACTATTATATGTTAATAATCCTGTCGGAGCAGCAATCAAAGCACTGCTACTAAAAGATATAAAAAAGGGAACTTAAGTTTTGGTTATACCTCGTAGTATTCAAAGCCTCATGATATTTCTGCCAATTCCGAGTTTGATCAAAGATTTCATCGGATGAAGATAAAAAATTAATTAAATTTTTAAACTGGTATTCGTTTAAACGTAATAGCACCCCAAAAGCCGTTGGGTTATAAAACGACGACGCCCAGTATTACCATTTTTAAATTACCCAATCAAAAAAAAACGAACTATATACTTGACGTTTCTTGAACAGAAAGAATTTTTTAAATTTCATAAATGTTCATTTGTAGATTATTTAAATCTGCGAACTTTTGATTTGAGGTTAACTCAATAATTAAATCAACACGCGTTGTCCAACACGATCCATTTTGATACTGAATTAGAGCTTATGACGTTATTTATCTTTATTTTTGATAGTGAGGACAGTTGAGCTTTTGGACTGTACAATTTATCTCGAAATAATGCTTGAAATTGGACTTTTAATTAATTAGAGAGAATCCAAAAGAGCTGTTATCAGATCTCATCCTTCCAGAAAGTTTTCTCAAACACAGCTTCGTTTACCATGTGAGTTTTTCCAAAAATAAATACAATAAACGGCTATAAAAACTTGTTGTTTGGATTGTCTACCTCAAGTTGTTTAATCTATAATTAACTTGTTTCATGATAAAAAATATTATTAAGGAGCTTTTTATATTTTTTCTGGGAATTGTGATCAAATAACTTATAAATCGTGCGAAAAAGAATTAAATAAAAAACAAACTGGGTTTTGAATTTATAAAACAACTCGTCCAAGTAAACTTCGAAATATTTAATTTTCAGAATCAGTTGAATATCCAAAAGTATGAATAAACAACAACATTACACAAAAAATAAATTCCTTGGAGTTACTAAATCGAATAAAGTTATAATTGATTTTTTAAAAATTAGTTAGAGAAAACTTTGTAAGTAAATAAATGAAGTTTCCGTTTCCGTTTGTTGATATATTATTGGAATGAATTTTACATTTAACGAATAGCACTTGTCAAATCGTTAAGCAAAAAAAGCGGGCATTTCAATTCGCTAAAGCTTCGTAACAGAAATTTAACATTTCATAATAACTCTTGCGAATATTTTGTTCATCCCCAAAGAATATCGAGTTTGTGTGTAGTTTTGCCCGTTTCTCCAAGGATAAATTCGAAAGAGAATTTTCTCCTGTTCCAATACGAAATTACTTGTAATGCAAATTCAGTTTTATTATAAAATTTCGTTTCTATATACGTGTATTATAACAAATTTTAATCTCAAGACTTCCTCGAGGAGCTCCATATTCAAAGCATCTTATTGTTTCCCATGAGGGATTTTACGATGGGTTCAGTATAGGCCCAGATTTAGACCAAGTGTCCTGAACTTGGAGGGACTGTGATTCAAACCTGGTTGGGCTAACGTATAACTATCATTTATGTATCCCAATAAAGTTGGGCTAACGTATAACTATCATTTATGTATTCCAATAAAATTGGGCTAAAGTATAACATTTATTTATCCCAATAAAGTTGTACTAAAGTATAACTACCATTTATGTATCCCCAGAAAGTTGGGCTAACGTATAACTATCATTTATGTATCCCAATAAAGTTGGGCTAAAGTATAACTATCATTTATTTATCCCAATAAAGTTGCTCCAACATTTTTAATAAAGTTTCTTTTGAGAGTTATTCACTACGCATAACATATTGTAGTGTTATATTCTAATATGATTAGAGGATTTTAGTGGGGAGTATGGGACACCCAAAATGTTTTATTTTCTTTGGTTGTTGTTGATTTATCTATGTCAATCGATTTGACCATACTTTCGTCTTTTTTTTTATTTGGTTTAACTTTTTTTATTTCTTTTTTATTTACCTAATTAGTATCTCTCGCACGTTTTCAATATGTGGTTTAACCAAATGGGTCATGTGGATATATGTGTAAGATATATGGAATATACGTCAGAAAATAACTTTTTTCTAACCCTTTTAATCTGGACTCGCAGAATATGTTACCAATAAAACGATTGTCGATGTGATTACGAAAATAAATCCTGCAATTTCGGTTTTCAATTCATTACGTACTGTTTATACGTAAGGTAAAAGTTTATTTTGTGATACAGCGTACTGCATGGGATTTATTTATAAAAAGCAGTGGCTATATAACCAAACAGAGTGAATACATTGTCCACGCCGATATAGATTTTGCCCGTTTCTCCAAGGATAAATTCGAAAGAGAGTTTTCGCCTGTTTCAATACGAAATTACTTGTAATGCAAATTCAGTTTTATTATAAAATTTCCTTTCCAAATACGTGTATTATAACAAATTTTAATCTCAAGACTTCCACGAGGAACTCCATATTCAAAGAATCTTATTGTTTCCCATATGGGATTTTACGATGGGTCCAGTATAAGCCCAGATTTGGACCAAGTGTCCTAAACTTGGTGGGACTGTGATTCAAACCTGGTTGGGCTAAAGTATAACTATCATTTATTTATCCCAATAAAGTTGCTCCAACATTTTTAATAAAGTTTCTTTTGAGAGTTATTCACTACGCATAACATATTGTAGTGTTATATTCTAATATGATTAGAGGATTTTAGTGGGGAGTATGGGACACCCAAAATGTTTTATTTTCTTTGGTTGTTGTTGATTTATCTATGTCAAACGATTTGACCATACTTTCGTCTTTTTTTTATTTGGTTTAACTTTTTTTATTTCTTTTTTATTTACCTAATTAGTATCTCTCGCACGTTTTCAATATGTGGTTTAACCAAATGGGTCATGTGGATATATGTGTAAGATATATGGAATATACGTCAGAAAATAACTTTTTTCTAACCCTTTCAATCTGGACTCGCAGAATATGTTACCAATAAAACGATTGTCGATGTGATTACGAAAATAAATCCTGCAATTTCGGTTTTCAATTCATTACGTACTGTTTATACGTAAGGTAAAAGTTTATTTTGTGATACAGCGTACTGCATGTGATTTATTTATAAAAAGCAGTGGCTATATAACCAAACAGAGTGAATACATTGTCCACGCCGATATAGATTTTGCCCGTTTCTCCAAGGATAAATTCGAAAGAGAATTTTCGCCTGTTTCAATACGAAATTGCTTGTAATGCAAATTCAGTTTTATTATAAAATTTCCTTTCCATATACGTGTATTATAACAAATTTTAATCTCAAGACTTCCACGAGGAACTCCATATTCAAAGAATCTTATTGTTTCCCATATGGGATTTTACGATGGGTCCAGTATAGGCCCAGATTTGGACCAAGTGTCCTAAACTTGGTGGGACTGTGATTCAAACCTGGTTGGGCTAACATATAACTATCATTTATGTATCCCAATAATGTTGGGCTAAAGTATAACTATCATTTATGTATCCCAATAAAGTTGGGCTGAAGTATAAATATCATTTATGTATCCCAATAAAGTTGGGCTAAAGTATAACTATCATTTATGTATCCCAATAAAGTTGGGCTAAAGTATAACTATCATTTATGTATCCTAATAAAGTTGGGCTAAAGTATAACTAACATTTATGTATCCCAATGAAGTTGGGCTAAAATATAACTATCATTTATGTATCTCAATAAAGTTGAGCTAAAGTATAAATATCATTTATGTATCCCAATAAAGTTGTGCTAAAGTATAACTAACATTTATGTATCCCAATAAAGTTGGGCTAAAATATAACTATCATTTATGTATCTCAATAAAATTGGGCTGAAGTATAAATATCATTTATGTATCCCAATAAAGTTGTGCTAAAGTATAACTAACATTTATGTATTCCAATTAAGTTGGGCTAAAGTATAACTATCATTTATGTATCCCAATAAAGTTGGGCTAAAGTATACCTATCATTTATTTATCCCAATAAAGTTGTACTAAAGTATAACTATCATTTATGTATCTCAATAAAGTTGGGCTAAAGTATAACTATCATTTATGTATCCTAATGAAGTTGGGCTAAAGTATAACTATCATTTATTTATCCCAATAAAGTTGCTCTAACGTTTTCAATAAAGTTTGTCTTGAGAGTTATCACTACGCATAACATATTGTGGTGTTTTATTCTAATATGATTGGAGGTTTTTAGTGGGGAGTATGGGACACCCAAAATGTTTTATTTTCATTCCATCAGTGTATTTGTGAATGTTGTCGATTTAGCTGAGGAAGCTGTACAAATGCTTTTTCAAGATCAAAAATCGATAGTGATTTTACGAGGTCTAGATTCGATCAACCTTATCTAACAAAATCCTCACCTAGAGCAGTTTCTCCAAGACTTATTCGACAGATAGAGGCTAGGGGATTACTATTAATGGAGAAGTGCAATTCCGAGGAATCAGCTACCAAGGCACGTCTTTCCCGAACAAAACTTCAAGATCAAAAAGGGTTCATCTTTTTCTTCTCGCATTTTACATAAGTAAACAGTTTTATTTAGAACATGGTTCTGTTTTGTAGTTAAAACTTTCATTCCTTCGACGTAGAGGTGGTTTTCCTTTGGTTTTGTAACAATTTTGATAGATTTTTCTTTGAAACCAATTGGTGAGTCGAAAAATGGACATTTGTCTTAAGAGACTTTCTGTTTCAATTAGAAATCAAAATTTGTTTGTACAAACTTCATTTTTCCAGAAATAAGATGAGATTCGTCTTTAGAAACTTTGTTTTTCAAAAAGTAAACCAAAATTTGACTTAAAAGCACCAGCTTTTAACAGAGTATATAACAGTTACTTAAACTTAAGCACACACGTTTATTTTTTTTACGGCAAAGGGCACAGTTTGGAAAAATCTCTGATGACAGTTTCATTGTTGGTGAGAATTTCTGCAGCTCGTGAGATATTGTCACTACCCCGGAATAATTTTGTTACGCGCCCCAATTTCCAGTTAAGATGTGGAAGTTTGTCATCCTTTATAAGTACCAATATACCTTCTGCCAACTCTCTATGGTTCGTCTTCCATTTAGATCGTTGCTGAAGTTCGGAAATGTATTTCTTATACCATCTCGTCCAGAAGTGTTGCCGAGCATTTTCAATTTTTTGGTATCTGGATAACCTGCTTTCCTTTTCTAAAATCATAACTGGCTCCAGAATTGAAGTTAGTGGACGACCAATGATGAAGTGAGCTGGTGTTAAAGGCGAAGGATCTAAAGGGTTAGTAGATAGCGGACAAAGAGGACGGGAATTTAATATGGCCTCTATCTGACAGAGCAAAGTCGTGAACTGTTCAACAGTAAAGTTAGATTTACCAGAAACACGTTTCAAGTGATATTTCATTGCCTTGACCCCAGCCTCCCATAATCCACCAAAATGTGGAGCTTGGACTGGATTAAAGTTCCAGCGTATGCCTTGATTGTTCATAGAATCACTAATTAAACATTCATTTTGAGTGAGAAAATCATAGAGTGTTTTCAAGTTTCTATTTCCACCAATAAAATTTGTACCGTGGTCTGAATAAATTTGAGATGGTTTTCCACGTAGACTGATAAAGCGTTTCAGAGCCAAAAGGAAATCTTCAGTTGAAAGACTACTTACAAATTCAAGATGAATGGACTTTGTAGCCAAGCATATGAACAGACAAACATAACCTTTCATGATTTTTGAGCCACGTCCCCTTTTATTAAGTACATGAAAAGGTCCGGCATAATATGTACCTGTGATTTGAAAGGGGAAACCAGGTAAAAGTCTATCACTTGGTAAATTTCCCATAATAGGTTGGACTGATTTTGGTTTTAATCTATAACATTGTATACATTTATGAACAATAGATCTAGCTAGGTTGCGAGCGGCAACTGGCCAATACGTTTCTCGTATATTATATAAAATTGTAATGGTCCTGCATGTAGTAAGTTTTTATGCTCTTGTTCAAAAAGAAGTTTCGTGAAATGGTGTTTCGACGACAAAATCATTGGATGTTTTTTATTGAAATGAAAATTTGAATTCTGCAAACGACCTCCAACTCTAAGTATACCGCTCGTGTCCATAAACGGGTTTAAAGATAAAAGTTTACTTTTTTTGTCAATTTCATTCCCAGCTTTTAAATCATTATACTTCTTATTGAACGAAGATATTTGGGATAGTTTTACAAGCAACTTCAAAGAGTTATCTAATTCTGAAAGCCATGCACCTCCTCAATCGATTCAAATTACAAAAACCTTTCGAATGGAAATTTAAATTCAGACGCCGCTACCAAAGTAGTTTTTATTTCTGGAAGGGGAATAGACGTTTTGTTGTCTTTTGGCCAAAGGTCAGGGCTCCTCTTGGAGCCAATATGGACCCTGCCACCATATATTTGAATTATTCAAACTACTAGGATAAGAGCCTCTTGATAAAATGTCTGCAGGATTTTCTAAACTTGGAACATAACGCCATGAACTGATATCAGTTAACTCCTGTATTTCAGCAATTCGATTACGAACGAATGGTTTTAACAAATGAACTGGACTTTTAATCAAACCCAACACTATTATGGAGTCAGACCATAATGTTACAGAATTGAAATCAAGCCTCAAAGAAGTAGTAACCTTATTAACAAGTTTAGCCAGAAGATGGGCTGCACATAATTCTAACCGAGGGATTGTTAGTGATTTAATTTGCGCAACCTTAGCTTTAGAGATAAACAAATGACAAAATGTTTCACCATAGCAATTTTTTGATCTGACATACACAGCTGCACCATATGCTACCTCAGAAGCGTTTGAAAAGGCATGTAATTCTATTTGTGTGGAATTATCACAAGTAATATGTCGCTGAATTTTTAAATAATTTAATGACGGAAGTTCTTGTATAAAATTGTTCCATTTAACTTGTAATTCATGGGAAACTGGACTGTCCCAAGATAGATTTTCCTTCCAAAGTTGTTGTAACATTACTTTAGCAATTATAATGCAAGGGCCAAGTAAACCCATTGGATCGAATATTCTGGATATGCCTGAAAGCATAACTCTTTTTGTTAAACATTCACTCTTTATTCCAACATCAATATGAAATATTAATTTATCCGTTTTACTCATCCACGATATACCTAGGGTTTTTGCAACATCATTTTCGCCAATGACTAGACCATGCGAAGAATCAGCAAGTTTACCTTCTTTTAGATCATGCATTTTGTCCGGAAAGTTTGATCATAAGTTACCGTGGAAAGTTCACAGACACTTAGTGCTTTATTTTCGTTATCTCGCTAAAGAATTCTTTGCATTTCATGCTGATCTTTTGACACCAAGACCTGACGGTACATTTTATCAATGTCCGCGGTAACAACATATTTATATTGTCTAAAGCGTAATAATATTGACACTAAATCATCTTGAATTACCGGTCCTTTTAGCTGAAGTTTATTAAAAGAAACTCCACTTATAGATCGCGCCGAGGCGTCAAAAACTGTCCTTAATTTAGTTGTTGCGCTATGCATACGTAGAATTCCATGGTGCGGTAAATAATAGGCATCCTCATGATTTACTTCAGATACCTCTCCTATGTTTTGCATATGATTGAGCTTTTCATATTCGAGGATAAAATTCTTGTACATTCTTGAGAATTGGTATTTTTTTGAGAATTTTTGCTCAAGCGATTCACCTAATATTTTTGGACTTGCTTTCAATGGGATCGATACAACAAAACAACCTTCTAGAGTTCTTGTTGTTGTGTCTTTAAAATGAGTTTCACAGTCCATTTCCTCTTTGGACCAAGGACTGGCAGTTTTAACACTTTCTATTTCAAAGAATTTTGATAACTGGTCTTGGATATATAAATCACCTTCATTTTTAATCAAATTACAAACTATATTATTAGAAATTTTAAAGCATTGTATTTTACCTGAAACCAACCACCCAAGCCGAGTTTCCTGTAAAACAGGACCATTTGTATTTAACTTCAATTGGTTTGGACATAAAACATTCCAAAAAATATCAGCACCTATCAGCATCTCGATTGGTCCGGGCTTATGGAAGTTTTTATGTTGAGATTTAAATTTTAAACAACATTTATATTTCACATTAGAGACGGCACTGTTCAAACCAGAAACAGCGAAATTTATTGTTTGCTTTGGAATATTTAGTTTTGAGTGAAGAGACTCAGTTATAAAGGAAGACATTGATCCTGAATCTAGAATAGCTCGAACAGGTACGTAAGCACCATAACTGTTTAAAACATCTACTACTACAGTAGATAACAGAATTTGAAAATGTTCCGAACTTGTAGTTAGGGAAACATTTTCTTGATTTATATTTTGATTTGCTTGATTTTTGTTTTCTATCTGTAAAAGAGTATTGTGTTTACCCTTACAGGTTTTACATGAAGCATACAATCTGCATTGGTTGGTTTTGTGGCCACTTCGAAGACAGTTTAAGCATAACTTTAGTCTTTTGGCTTGTTCCATGCGATTTAGCACAGACATTGCCTTGAATTTGTCGCACATAAACACTCTGTGATCGCAACTGCATATGGCACACTTGAAACCTTGAAAAGAGGTTTTGTTTTCATGTGAATTATTTTCTGAATCGGCAGAAAGTAAGTCCCTGGTTTTCCCTGACTTGGATCCCTGTTCAAGTTTGTTCAACTCTAATCGCTCTAGCAAGTCTGATCTACTTCTTAAAAATTCATACATATCCTCAAGAGAAGGCAAATCTTTTTTGGACTTGTATTCCTCCCATTCACTAACAGATCCATCGTCCAAACTTTTAGCCATTAAATGTAAAATTAGAATATCTCACTGATCTGTGGGAAGTTTAAGAAGAAGTAGTTTACAATGAATTGATGAAGAATGTTGCCAGTGAGTTGATATTCATTATTTTCATTACTAAAGTGGAGTTTATTACTTCATTCTATAATAATCCTTTTTTTTTCGTGTT
This sequence comes from Diorhabda sublineata, assembly GCF_026230105.1. Taxonomy (NCBI): domain Eukaryota; kingdom Metazoa; phylum Arthropoda; class Insecta; order Coleoptera; family Chrysomelidae; genus Diorhabda; species Diorhabda sublineata. The sequence goes on from NC_079486.1 coordinate 7,690,050, forward strand.
TAAAACTTATCGGATTGATTCCTTAACATATTTAACATATATAGCTGTCATAAAAACTCCCGATCTCTTTTTTTACATTGCTGACTGCTGTACTATTATGACAAAAACTTTTTATAAATTACTGATATCCAACCCAATTTTACTTAGAAAATTTTTGAATTGCTAAACAAGATATTTTCTAAAACGACTCATTTCTTCAATAATTCACTTTATTTTCTTCAATTTTCCTGATTTTCATGTCTCTTCTTATTTTAACTTATGCAAGAAGTTATAACTTCATAACTTTCTCAGTATGTAATGTATCTTAAATATTCATATTATTACAACAATTCATGTGTTTAAAAAAAAGTAAAGGTGATAGGAAGCTTTTGTTTTTTATAAACATCGCTAGAGTATAGATTTTCTAACGATATATAATTTGTTTCGATATCTTTTTGTTAACCAGAGTTGTAATTGGACCATTTTGACGAAATTCCAAGTTGCATGATTTGCGAAATTTATCAGTGCAAAGGTGGAAACAATGTAACGGCTTTTTGTGATGGTTATTGAGCAGCTAGTTTTTTTTTCATTCTCGCTCAAACATAATATCTATGAAAGTTAAATTGGCAACCCAAATTTTAAGTACAACAGATGTTCTTTATTTATCGAGAACAGATATTAATACATATTTCCATAATGCAGGTGCTACAGCTGCATTTCCTCTAATTTTAATTGATTTATTATTCTTAAATCTCGTGATAGATTGGCAAAATAAATATTTTAAAAACCACTTAGCTCAACAACAAAATATTTAATTGCATCAATTTATTATTTTCAAAACTACCTTAAATCACATATTTCGAAATATTTGTAATAATGTGAAGAGCCATGATGAAGAAAATGATGCTGAAAAGAAGTAAGAATGCTTATAGTTTGAAACGTAAATGAGCATAATTTCTTTCTGGACTTGAATGGTACAATCATACATAATTTCGAATTGTATAAGTATGAAGAAGAATTGGAAAATGGAGCCGTAGATACCTTCAAATGGTTGGTAGGATTGCATAGTGACAAATTGGGAAGTGTCAAATAAGAATTAAGAAAACGAATGGCAATATCAATACTGACAATTCCAAATCAGATAATACTTCGAATGGCTAATGAAGATGATAATAGAAAACAAAAGGGGAAAAGTGATGATTATTGCATAAAATACGTGAGAACAATTTGTGTGCTGCATTTACTACCACTACCACCACACTCACTATTACACTGTATGACGCTTGTTTCGATGTTCTCTAGTTTCTATGTGTTTTGTATAAAACAAAAGATATACCGCGTATAATTTGATTTCATATGGTGAGTTGATTGAATTAGTAACTCACTAAAGGTATTGAAAAAATATGGAATTTGATCCATTTGGTCGAAAGATACTAAAAACTACAGGAAAGGTGATTCATAAGATATCGTATTCGTAATAACTGCAAATCATCAATGGATTATTTCTTGAAGAAAATACTAGCTATCATTACTCAGACTGAATTAGAACAATTTTCAAATTCAGTGGTAAATTCAATAATTACTCATTTTGTACTGGATATTGTGAACAATTTAAAATTTGTTTATCTCTTAGATAAACCCCAACAAATTGGTATTGTGTGTCACATAACCCTAAAGTGATGAAAATGTTATTTCCGAGTAGATAACCTCAAATATTTGAGAATCCCAAAGTGGAGGGTCATTGTCGTCCCCCATTTGAACTATACGACGATGTATTGATAAGTTGGTGGCCTAGACCAGTTCCATGCATAAACAAAATATTGCGTTACAATAGCGACGAAAAATAACTTATTAAAAATGTCAGTGTTAAGTTTTACGTCAAAAATGAAAACCAGAGTTACGCAATAAATTGAAAGAAAAAATATATCCACCGAAATTGTGAAAATCGACAAATTGGAGTATCAAGCCATCATCAGGTACCTGTATATAGAAGCGTTAAGAGGTGAGCAGATTTACGAGGTAAATTTTCCATTGAAGATGATGACCGATCATGAAGGCTAGCTCCTGTGTCAGTCGTCGAAAATATCGATACAGTTTATGACATGATTTTATCAGACTGTCGAATTGGGCTAAAACCCATTATTACTATGGATGAGACGGGTACATTTCTACAATCCAGAAACAAAGCAACAATGGATGGAGTGGCGACACTCTGGTTTTCCCAGACCTAAGAAGTTTTGTGTCCAAAAATGTGCTGGAAAAGTTCTTGCTCCAGTTTATTGGGATTGCCATGGAGTAATCATGATTGATTTTTTTAATAAGGGTAGAACAATAACTGGAGATTACTATTCGACGTTACTGACCACTCAACTGAAAAAAAAAATCAATAGGTCGTAAATTTTCTCCCAACGAGGAGGTAATAAAAGCTTTGAAGGTCTGGTTGCGCAATAAAACATTTTGACATTGAAATTTTGTTTGGTTTTATAGTAGGCTAAGAATTTTTCAATATATCCTCGTATCACCACAGAATTGCATAACGCAATAAATAACTAAAAGAATTTCTTGGTTGTCTAGGGTTCTTTTTTACTTAAAACGCCGGTTAGAGAGAAAACACTTTTATTACAGAATTTTTTGCTTCGCCGTAGGATGGAGTAGAGCGATAATCTCGTGATCTCCGATTTTAACAACGTCATATCTATCATTTTCTTTAACCTTAACAATTTCGTGAGGATCAAAAAAATTTCTCTTCAATTTTGGATCAGTTGTATATACTTCAAAGGGTGTGGTACTTATGCTTCGCTGATAGGTGGTATTTGAGGCAGTGTGTACTTTGTCAACGTATTTGTACCACTCTGCTGGCTCTTCCAAACTGAGTTTTGTTAAGACTGGTATAAGGGTCCTATTTACCCTTTCCACTTCTCCATTACCTCGTGGGACTCCACAAATTGTTAACACATGTCTAATATTTTCTTCTCGGCAATATGATTCGAATTTTTCAGAACGGAACGCGGATCTCATCAATATTCACCTTAGCTACAGAAAATATTTTGTAATTCAGGTAAACTAATTGAATTTCGATAATTATAGTTTGTACAAATGTATTCTGCTCTTTTGTTTTAAATAAATATTGTTAGAAAGTATCTAAAAAAAAATTTGCAGTCCTCCGCCACTAATCACTAGTTCGTGGACTTCGAATAATAAAAGGAAAAATACTTCTCACATCAGGCTTCCTCCAATAGCAATCAATCAGAATATAAGGATACAGAAAAAAATAAAAAAGTAGCAGTATAAATAATAAATGAAATTAGTGATTCTAGAACTACTGAGAATATTGACAATACTCCATCTATTAGTATAACAACAAATAATATGTGTAGTTCAATTGATTCTTCGACAAATTGGACATTGATCGCTGATTCTTCACAATTGCAACCAGATTTTGTGAAATTAGGATAAAACAATTGAATTATCTATGGAAACTCTAGTTCGAAATACACTTTGATTAGATAAATAATGTTCGCCAAAAGCTCTGGGATTAGAATGTGCTATGACTTTGTTCAACTATTGCTATACAGCAACTGTCCATATTTCCGATTGAATTGAGCCAGGTAAATATAGTTCAAAGACACTGTGTGAAACAAGGTGTATAGAAATGCACGAAGCCGTGTTGACCTTAATGGAACAGCTTTCCTGCACTTTATTCTGTCGTAAGAGAAATTTCGTCAATATACTATCACCCTTCTATTATGATGAATATTAATTTTAGAAAATACAAGTATAATACAACAACCAAAGTTTTTGTAATTGTTTAAGTAATTATTCACCAACTGCTGTTTTTGAGAGTCCAAAAATTTCTATTCTTTTCAAGATACGCAACAATATTCTACCCTAATTGTGGCGGAAAAAAATGTTGAGAATCTTTGATTTGTGCATCGAAATTGCACGAAAAAAATTGCTATTTTCAAGTTGTTTTATTGAAAAATAAATAAAATTGATTAGCTTGGACATAGGAAAAATTATCGGCTTGACAGATGAATGAATTTAATCATATTTATGAAATTTTTGTGCCAAATGGAATTGGGCATCAAATTGACGGAAAGGGGCATAAACATTTATGACGCTTTAAGACAATATAATTGAATTTTTTTGGAAATCTAAGGAAAAGGCATGAAAATGAATAAATTTGGCATAAATATTGATTTGCAACTCCGCCTAGGGTGGTTGATGGGTGGATTGAGTAGCCCATTGACTATCACTGCCGGTCCCAAGCCCGGATAAAGGAGGAGGGTTAAGGGGTGAGGCCAGTAACCTGCCCCTCGTAAGAAGAAAAAACACTCACAGAACTGTCACATTAGTGAAAACATAGTAAGACTCGGAAGTTGGAACATTACATCATGGAGCAACAAAGACTATGAGGTGGTCGTAGAAATAGAGAAAAACAAAATAGATTTCTGCGCACTTTCAGAGACCAAGAAGAAAGGCAATGGCAGTCAAAGGTACCAAAACTACATACTGTTTTATAGTGGAGTCGACAAGAACTTGCGAGCACGGGGAAGAGTAGGGTTACTAGTGAATAAAAAATTTGAAAAAGATATTAAGGAAGTACAGTATATAAGTCATAGCATCATACAGATAACAGTAGAGCTGGCCGACGAAAGAACACACCTACTAAGTATATATGCACCTGATGTAAGCAAACTGAAAGAAGAAAGGGAAGCTTTTTTTGATGCCTTGCAAGCTATGTTAGATAAAATACCCAGTAAAGACAAAGTGTTTATTATGGGCGACTTTAACTCAAGAATTGGGAACACAGTTATCCCAGGAATCATGCATAGTTTCAACGAAGGAGCAGTGAATGATAACGGAGATATATTGATAGATGTATGCGCCCTCAACGAATTACGTATCAACAACACATATTTTGATCATAATGAACAACAAAAGTACACCTTCGCTAACACGAGAAGCCAAAAATCAACTATTGACTAAATAATTACAAACAGGAAAGTCCACCCCTCCCAGATACTTGACGTACGGGTATTAACATCGGCAAACATCGGCACCCAACACGGTTTAGTATTGTGTAAATACCGCGTATCCCACATAATAAAGAAAAGAAAAACATCCAACTACGTATCGAAATTTAATATAGAGTCGCTTAAGGATGAAAGCATTAAATACCTCTATCAAAACAGACTCCGCGAAAAAATTGTCCAAAACCCTATAAAAGAAACCGACAACGTAGAAACCGCCTGGGAGAAACTAAAGAATAACATAAAGAACAGCGCAAAGGAATCCCTAGGAGAAAGAACAATAGACACAAATAGGACACAGAATAAACCCTGGTTCACTCTAGAAATTAAGGATCTGGCAAATGAAAAAAAGAAAGCGTACATAAAATACATTACCAATAGAACACAGGAAGAATACGAAGCCTATAAAAGAGTGAGGAATAGAACAACCAACACAATAAAAGAACTGAAAAAACATACTGGGAAAATTTCTCAGTGGAAATGGAACATGATTTGTACGGAGGCCAGAAAAAAATATGGAACATGATACGAAAAAGGAAGAAACCAATCAACGAGGAGGTAGTGATAAATGTTATAAATCAGGAAACATGGGCAGCACATTTTGAGATCCTATATGATAACAACGGAAGCAGGGACGAAGAAGTCGCAAACCCGCCATCCCCAAACGAACAGGAAGCAACCATCACATTAGAAGAAGTACAAACAACCATAAAGAAACTAAAGAATAGAAAATCACCAGGTACAGACAATATCCCAAATGAACTACTGAAGAACGGGGGCCCAAAAATCGAAAAAGAATTAATAAAACTGTACAATAAAATAGAAAGAACTGGAGTAATACCCGAAGAATGGAGAACTAGTATAACTATACCTATATACAAGAAAAGTTTAAAATCAGATCCGAAGAATTACAGAGGCATAACGCTACTTAGTAGTGTGTTAAAGTTATTTACCAAGATACTTGCAAATAAGATAACTGCTAAGGTAGGCATCTCAGAAGAGCAACAAGGCTTCCGCCCAAACAGATCCACTATAGACGAAATATTTATATTACGCCAGTTGATAGAGAAATCTATAGAATACAATAAACCCATGTACACATGTTTCGTAGATCTAAAGCAAGCATTCGATAGAGTAAAACTCAACGATGTAATCCACCGACTAAACCAAAAAGGCGTCAAGAAGCATTATACAAATCTAGTAAGGCAACTTAACATCAACACCAAAACAAGAATAAAAACAGACTGTGGGCTAACAAGAGAACTCAAAGTCTCATCCGGCATAAGACAGGGAGATAGCCTCAGCCCATGCCTTTTCAACATAATAATGGACCAAATAATTGAGAGCGTGAACGAAGTTAATGCAGGATTTGAAATGAATAACCGTCGCCTGAGAATCTACAACGCCTCCTTCATAAATTTAACCTGACGGCACAGATACTTAACATGCAAATCTCATGCGAGAAAACACAAAGTATGGTAATATCCAAAGACCGAATAAGATGCAAGTTGGTAGTAAATGAGCGAATTATAGAGCAAGTAATGAATTTCAACTACTTAGGCGTAGAAACAACGAGCAGTAGAAACATAACGGACGAGGTAGATAAGCAGATCAAGAAAGCAACTAGAATATCGGGATATTTACGGGACATTATATGGAGAAAGAAATATATGAGCATAGAAAGTAAGACGCGAATCTACAAGACCTGTATCAGACCCATACTAACCTATGCCGCAGAAACAAGGGCAGACACAACACAAACAAAGAGAAAAATGAGAACAGCAGAGATGAAGATATTACGAACAATAAAGGGTACCACACTCCACGATAGAATACCCAACACAGATACCTTAAGAGAACTGGGAGTACAAGATGTCGTTAGATGGGTAAGAGCAAGACGCCGACAATGGAGAGACCATGTAGAACGAATGGCTCCAGAACGGATTGCCAAATGGGCCGAAACACAGAAACCAGACACAAGACGCCCAATCGGTAGGCCCCCAAAACGCTGGTACGATAGCTGGACATCGGCGTCACAAGAGGGCAGATGACAGACCTGACAGGACCTCGTCCTACTACAAGAAGAAGAAGAAGAAGAAGAAGAAGATAATGATTTGCATAAAACTAATGAAAAAATAGGATTTTTCAAGTTGAACGCTACTCACGTGTATTTTCTAGTTATAAGATATGGCGCCATGCAAATTGAAAAAGTATATGTCATGTAAAATTGAAACTAGTTCTACATCGTCTTTTGCTGACTGGAAAGGCGGTTCGAAAACGTGATAAAAGTTTATGTTTATATATCAACGTCCTTGAATCTCTTTACTAAACTTTAGAAGAAAATATTCTTAAATACAACATCCTAAGAATTGAATTACAACGTTAGAACGTTCAGAGAAGGATTAGCAAAAAAAATAACCAAACCTGAAATATGGCTTTAAGGAAACTATCAATGTATCAAATACTCTGGAAATCTGGGCAGAAAATCAAGCATTTTTCAATTAAGCAGCGATTAGATCTCTAATATCTAACCTACTACCCTGCAATGGATTCGGGGACATACTGTATTAGAGGGTAACGAAATAACTGACAGAATCTCTAAAATAGTGGCGGGCATACCCTTTATAGAACCTGAATCCGTCTGTGGTATCAGCTATAGATCCATAGAGGAACCGTTGAAGATGGTGGTATATAGAAATTACTGGGATAATCTACGCAGGCAAAACTCTTCCGGGAAGTTAAAATCAGAGAAAATATGTCGAATGTAATAAGAAAGACACCTAGAAGATGCGTGATGCTCTATCTATATTCTCTGGAGGTGTCAGATACCACCAGGAAGCGTATGGAACAGAAGACGAGGATCTGTAGAAATCCCACATAAAGATTGGGTTCCTTTGTATGTATTTACATTAGTTATCTCAAATTCCGGAAAGCCACCATTCGGACTCCGGGAGTCCCTGGAGGATTTCAATACATTTATATAGCTTGTAGACTTTTAATACTTTTTTTGGGGGAAATCCATTTATTTTTATTAGTATAAAAAAGAAGAAGGATATTTCAAGGTTATAATAAGTATGTTGGATACAAATAATCAATTGTAATAAACAAAATGTTTTTTTGGGGTTATGTTAGGTAAATTTGACATTAACGCGTTTGTATGTCAAATATTGATATAAATTCAAAACCAATATGTCTAGGTTGAGAAAAGAGAAGCGTTGCTTTTGCGATGCAATTAAACCAGGCCCTTTGAGTTATAAACGTAAAATTATGGAAAATTTGAGAAGTGATACACCCGCTACGGATAGTAATACCGATTGTAGTAGCGTCCCAACGAGTTCGAACGCTCGAGATAATTCCAAACCAAAACCCGAAGCTACCAAAGAAGAAAACATCAAACATCGAAGTATGAAGAGATTTAAATTGCAATCGGACGGTGTTATTACATCTATTAATTCCGATACGTCTGAAGATAATGAATTTTCTTATAGAAAAGACAATGTTAAGGATAAAACTAAGAATAGCGAAACAGTTTTGTTAATTGAAGCACAAAATGTAGATATTCAGAATCATTATTATACAATTTCTTAAACTATTACGATTATTTGTATTACTAATAACTCCGGGAGTTTATTTTCAAGCCCTTTTCAAGGTATGTTCATCCTCAAACTTAAGCTTATTTACCAATACCTTCCATTTGTACCTATCCATACTTATTAACCCCTAGTTTCTCATCCCTTTTCTTTCCAAAACAATTTTCACACCATCTAATATCTTTGGATCATTATTCTCGATCATCCAACTTTTATTTTCATTCTCTTTTTTCATTGTTTCTTACATGATAGATTTTTGCTTAAAATTCGATTATAACAGACTAAAAAAATATTTTTCGTACGGATGTTTGGTACAATGAACTCTAGTTGTAGAAAAATCTGCGGGACTTTGAGCGGTAAGGGATTTTAAATTATTATAACTGTGTTAACGAGGGAAACTATTAGCTTTTGTATGCACAACTCCGCGCGCGATTTCCAAGACTGTTGTGTCAGAAATATACCTGATCACAAAACTGAGTTTTCCAACTATTATATGTTAATAATCATGTCGGAGCTGTTGGGTTATAAAACGACGACGCGCAGTCATTACCATTTTTAAATTACTCAATCAAAAAAAAAAGAATTAAATAATTGACGTTCCTTGAACAGAAAGGATTTTCCAAATTACAAAAATGTTCATTTGTAGATTATTTAAACCTACGAACTTGTGATTTGAGGTTAACTCAATAATTAAATCACCGCGCGTTGTTCCGCTCCATCCATTTTGATACTGAATTCGAGCTTATGACGTTATTAATCTTTATTTTTGATTCTGAGGAGAGTTGAGCTTTAGGACTGTACAATTTATCTCGAAATAATTCTTGAAATTGGACTTTTAATTAATTAGAGGGAATCCAAAAGAGCTGTTATCAGATCTCATCCTTTCAGAAAGCTTTCTCAAACACAGTTTCGTTTACCATGTGTAATGTATTCCACATCAAATATTTAATTTGTTCCAATAAGCATAGGCAACCCTTATTACTTCTTCTTGATATGATATTTCGAATATTTAATGCAGACGTTTAAGAGTTATTTTTTATTGTATGCATGCACGTTTTCCTTATTGTAGTAGGAGTTCGCCTCTCTCTTCTATTAGAATCGTTGAACCGTTAACATCGAATACACAGTTGTCAGATTGAACACATTGTAATATTAATTTCGAATTGTTTCTTTTTTAATTAATAAAGTGAGATTTCACTCGTGGTACTTTTGCTCAACCCTAATCAAGACATTACAATTGGCGACGAGGTAAAACGGAAACGCGTATATTATTTTTTTTTTGGTTGAGAAATTGTCCGGAAGTTTCGCGCACGTTGCACGTGGTTATCGTCGACATGGCACAAGAAAATCCTTCTACTCCTGCTACATCTTCAGCTATTGGTAAGCTAACAGAGTTTTCGGCCAAAGATTCCGATTGGTCGATTTTTAGCGCCAGGCTAGAGCAATATTTTATTGCAAACGGCATTACGGATTCAGAAGTAAAACGTGCTCTTTTGCTGAATGCATGCGACGAAGATGCCTACAGATTGATTTATAGCCTGTGTGTTCCAAATAAGCCCGAAAGGAAGACCCACAAGGACTTAATTAAGCTTTTCGACAAACATTTTAAAACAACAACCAGAGCCTTTGCAGCACGCCAGAAGTTTTATGAAGCCATGAAGTCGTGTTGAAACGGCCGCTGAATGGGCCGTAAGATTACGTAACCTGGCTTCAAAATGTGATTTCGGAACTGAATTAGAAGCGTTGCTCAGAGACAAGTTCATCATGGGGATGGATAATACCAAGGTCTTGGAGACACTATTTGAAGAAAAGGTGACAATTTCCCTCGACAGAGCAATGGAGATAGCCAGTATTGTAAGAAATCAACATGACGTAACCGTGAAAGAAGAAATTTTCTATCAAGACCATGTGCATCAACGAGGAGGAAGAGGATTTGGCAACAGGGGGTCGGCGCCGCCGCAGCGAAGACCACGTCAGTTTCCTGTACCACAAAATGGAAACTACCGACAGCAACCCAAGTTTGAGCGGAACTCGCAAGATGGAGCCGGCCAAGTCGACGCCAACCTGTCAACGCGTCAAATGTCAATCAGGTCAACTGCGAGGTCTGCGGAAAAACAGGACATAACAAAGATAAGTGTGTTTTTAAAAATTATTTTTGTAATTTTTGTAATGAAAAAGGTCACTTAGCCAATATTTGCCAGAAAAAACTTAAGAGGGGTAATTATTTTTTAGATAATAATAATTCTGATTTACCATCTGATGATGCAAACAGTAAGTTTGATCACATTTTTAATTTATCTGCCTCAAATGATAAATCACAATTGAAATAACAATAAACAAGCAGCTGTTTACTTTTCAATTGGACACAGGGGCCTCGGTCTCTGTAATTTCTGAACAATTTAGAGAAAAACATTTGAATAAGTTCATTGTTTATCGAACCAGCAAAACTTTGGGAAGTTATGATGGTTCAAGTATTCATCCTTTGGGATTTATTGAGGTAAAAGTGACCTTTAATTTAAAAACAGAAACAATACGGTTGTATATAATTTCTAATGGGGGCCCGCCGTTATTGGGTAGAGATTTTTTCAATTTATTTAAACTAAGTGTAAATAGCATTAATAATTTAATTGATAAAAATGAAAACTTACTACAAATTGAGGATTTAAATAACGTAATTAAGATAAAGAAAATGTTATCAAAGAAGTATTCTAAAGTATTTTCTCCTTCCTTGGGTAAATTTAATGGAGGTGCTCTGCGACTGGATATGCAAGAGGGAGCCAAGCCCAAGTTTTGCAAAGCCCGTTCCATTCCTAGAACTAGACCGACTTGTCACTGAAAACATCTTGAGCCCAGTATCATACAGCAGTTGGGCAACACCCATTGCACCAGTAGCTAAGAAAAATGGAACCATCAGAATTTGTGGTGACTATAAAATTACTCTTAATCCTGTATTGTTAATTGATAAATACCCATTGCCCCGTATTGAGGAATTATTTTCTAAACTACAAGGCGGAGTTGAGTTTTCAAAAATTGATCGTTCTCAAGCATATCAGCAGATTGAGTTAGACAATGAGTCAAAGAAATTAATAACTATTAATACTCCAAAGGGGTTATTTAGTTATAATCGTTTACCTTTTGGTATTGCTAGTGCTCCAGCAATGTTTCAAAGAATAATGGAACAAACCTTAGCAGGTTTAGATGGGGTTGTTTGTTTTTTAGATGACATTTTAATTACTGGAAAAAGTTTTGGATAGGTTACAAAAAAGTGGTCTTATGGTAGCATTAGACAAATGTGAATTTTTCAAAAACTCAGTACAATATTTGGGTACCACAATTGATAAATACGAATTGCATACAAGTGAAGATAAAGTTAGAGCGATTGTTGAAGCTCCAGTACCTCAAAATATTACTCAACTTAGATCATTTTTGGGGTTTGTGAATTTTTATAATAAACTTATACCTAACGTGGCCTCAGTACTTCAGCCTTTGTACAATTTATTGAAGAAAAATGTTGAATTTATTCGGTCTGAACAATGTACAATGGCATATAATAAAATTAAAAACATAATTAGCTCTGCTCCCACTTTGGAGCATTATGACCCAAATTTACCAGTAAAGTTGACTGTTGATAGTTCTTATTATGGTGTTGGAGCTATGATTTCACATGCCATTAATAATGTAGAAAAACCCATTAGTTTTACATCTTTAACACATTCTAGCAGTCAACAAAAATATTCTCAAGTAGAAAAAGAAGCTTTAGCCATTGTTTTTGGTGTGAAGAAGTTTTATCAGTATCTGTATGGTAGGAGATTCACGATAAAAACGGATGCCAAATGTTTAGTAACTTTATTTGGAAATAAGAAAGGCATTTCACCACTTGCCACTAATAGATTGCAACGTTGGGCTCTAATACTTTCTAATTTTGTTTTTGATGTGGAGTTGAAGGTAGCTTTTATATTTTTTCTGGGAATTGTGATCAAATAACTTATAATCGTGCGAAAAAGAATTAATAAAATACAAACTGAGTTTTGAATTTATAAAACTGTTCGTGCAATAACGAAAATCTCAAAAGATAATTAACGCTTCCTTGCGAACTGAATAGTAAATAACTTGTCCAGGTAAACATCGAAATATTCAATTTTCAGAATCAGTTGATTATTCAAAAGTATGAATAAACAACAACATTACACAAAAAATAAATTCCTTGGAGTTACTAAATCGAAGTTACAATTGATTTTTTAAAAATTAGTTAGAGAAAACTATGTAAGTAAATAAATGAAGTTTCCGTTTGTTGATATATTATTGGAATGAATTTAACATTTAACGAATAGCACTTGTCAAATCGTTAAGCCAAAAAAGCGGGCATTTCAATTCGCTAAAGCTTCGTAACAGAAATTTAACATTTCATAATAACTCTTGCGAATATTTTGTTCATCCCCAAAGAATATCGAGTTTGTATGTAGTTTTGCCCGTTTCTCCAAGGATAAATTCGAAAGAGAATTCTCTCGTGTTTCAATACGAAATTACTTGTAATGCAAATTCAGTTTTATTATAAAATTTCGTTTCTATATACGTGTATTATAACAAATTTTAATCTCAAGACTTCCTCGAGGAGCTCCATATTCAAAGCATCTTATTGTTTCCCATATGGGATTTTACGATGGGTCCAGTATAAGCCCAGACTTGGACCAAGTGTCATAAACTTGGTGGGACTGTGATTCAAACCTGGTTGGGCTAACGTATAACTATCATTTATGTATCCCAATAAAGTTGGGCTAAAGTATAACTATCATTTATGTATCCCAATAAAGTTGGGCTAAATTATAACTATTATTTATGTATCCCAATGAAGTTGGGCTAAAGTATAACTATCATTTATGTATCCCAATAAAGTTGTGCTGAAGTATAACTATCATTTATGTATTCCAATGAAGTTGGGCTAAAGTATAACTATCATTTACGTATCCCAATAAAGTTGGGCTAAAGTATAACTATCATTTATGTATTCCAATAAAGTTGGGCTAAAGTATAACTATCATTTACGTATCCCAATAAAGTTGGGCTAAAGTATAACTATCATTTATGTATCCCAATAAAGTTGGGCTAAAGTATAACTATCATTTATTTATCCCAATAAAGTTGCTCTAACGTTTTTAATAAAGTTTGTTTTGAGAGTTATTCACTACGCATAACATATTGTGGTGTTTTATTCTAATATGATTGGAGTATTTTAGTGGGGAGTATGGGACACCCAAAATGTTTTATTTTCATTGGTTGTTGTTGATTTATCTATATCAAACGATTTGACCATAGTTTCGTCCTTTTTTTTATTTGGTTTAACTCTTTTTACTTCTTTTTTATTTACTTAATGAGTCTTTCTCGCGCATTTTCAGTTTGTGGTTTAACGAAATGTAAATATATTGTATGAGAGGAATTTATATAAAACGACGATTGTTATAATGATAATTCACTAAAATGTTTGACTTCAGTTTTTGTAGACGACAACATGGTTATATAAACCAAGGGTCCAAATTCGATCAACTTTATCCAACAAAATCCGCACCTAGAGCAATTTCTCCAAGACTTATTCGACAGGTAGAGACTAGTGGATTACTATTAATGGAGAAGTGCAATTCCGAGGAATCAGCTACCAAAGCACATCTTTCCCGAACAGAACTTCAAGATCAAAAAGGGTTCATCTTTTTCTTCTCGCATTTTACATAAGTAAACAGTTTTATTTAGAACATGGTTCTGTTTTGTAGTTAAAACTTTCATTCCTTCGACGTAGAGGTGGTTTTCCTTTGGTTTTGTAACAATTTTGATAGATTCTTCTTTGAAACCAATTGGTGAGTCGAAAAATAGACTTTCGTCTTAAGAGACTTTCTGTTTCAATTAGAAATCAAAATTTGTTCGTACAAACTACAATTTTCCAAAAATAAGATGAGATTCGTCTTTAGAAACTTTGTTTTTCAAAAAGCAAACCAAAATTTGACTTCGGGAAATGCCATTTCGATAAAAAACAAAATTTGTCTTTAGAAACTTTGTTTTTCGAAAATAAAAAAATATTGTCACAAGAGACTTCTTTTGCAATTAGAAACCAAATTTTATTTGTAGAAATTTTATTTTTCAAAACAAACCAAAATTGGTCTTCAGAAACTTTGTTTTTCAAAAATAAACCGACATTTGGTTTTCAGAACTGTCGTATTCGAAAAAACAAACGAAATTTGTTTTGTTTTTACCAAAAAGAAATTGTCATTTATCATAAAAAAATGTTGGTGGATTGCTAGGCACCAGAAATAAGTGGACTTAGGGAGAGATACATTACCTATAAGGAAAATAAGATCCGAGATTATTTTATATATCAAACAATACATGTGAACGTCCATTTTCAAAATGAAATAATTTCGACTATCAAATCAGCAATAATTTTATCAGCGATCTAATTTAATGAACAGTTACAACAAAATTTCTCTGTAACACAGTTTATAAAGCCGATGAGGAGGTTCACCTTTTGCTTTCCATTTCCAACTTTTTTCCCTCCACGCTTTTATTTATTTGGGAGGATGAATTAATAAAAAAGGTATACAACGTAAAGTTTTACACTCCGTTAGAACTTCATGTACGTCCTGGAAAAAAAGGGAGACATCAAATATCCCCCAAAATAAAATACGTTGCGAAAAATATTCCGAATAAAAAATTTCTCAACGAGGTCGTTTTAGAGAAATTTTCAGTGGAGTGGTTGCTCCCACAAGTACCTAGCCTGACCTAGACATGTCTACTCCTTATATTTTAAGCCATTTTTCTGGACATTCGAATTTCATTGTGTAATGAAACGCTTTGGGATATCTTGTCAATCAAAACGATTACCACTCGAATAATCGATCATAATCGATTTTTAGACAATTACGTTTCTCAATTCGTAAAACTGAATGAATTATTATGTTTCAATATTTGTTGTATAAAATTTAATATTCAAACTTTCTATTGGATATTGTTTGTTTTATTAGGGGTTCGTGATGTTTTTTTATGACTTTTTGAAATTTAAAATATCCGGTTTTGACTAGGAGACATCACAACATATCCTGCAATTTCGGTTTTTAAATTTATTACATACTGTTTATTCTAAGAGCATTTACGCCCTCGAAACCTCCCGCATAGATATCTGATTTTTCGAAAGCTTTGCCTGACTTTTGTATAAGTTTATTTAATTTCTTATTTTTTAGACCTTTTAATATGTTCATACTTCTAAGTTTTCTTGATTTTTGGAGTCTTTTATTTTAAAAAACGTCAAATTTTTATTAGTATTTCAAAATTATATGTAGTTAGTAGTAAAATTTAAGAAAAGAACGTCTAAAAACGTACAAAAACATACAAAAACAAAAATAAAAGTAACGTGTAAGTCTTACGTTAAACAAAGTCAAAGAAAAATATTTAACAGTGTAAAATTTATTTTAAAAAATGGTAGTTTCGTTGTTGTTGAGTACCAACCCAAAATTCATCACCCTCTATATGTTGAAAACGATAAAAAAATCAAAAACAATTGCTCATAATGGATAGAACAAATTTTTAGAAAAATATAGAAAACCAAACATGTTTATCGGTTAAATAATCACTCCCCGATTCACATCAATTTGCTTTTTTAATGGTACACGCGCGCTTTTTTGTATTTATTTTCTACGACACTTTCCAATTAGAGTTGATTGGTTCGTGTTTATGTATCCATCTTTTCATAGCGAGAGGAATAAATATGCATTTTGAATAATTAAAAATGTAATAACAAAACTGGTATACATTTTATCACAAAAAAACATCCAAAAACAATAATGTATGTAATATATAAAACATGGAAATTCGTAATAAAAGTTGCAAACGGTGGAAGAATGAAGCTGTTAAAGTAACGGCGATGTTCCGAAACTATAATTTTGTATAATGTTCAAAAAAAAACAACTTATATATATATAAATATGAAAGGTCCCCGACACTGCCACACGACCAGCGGATTCCAAAGTGCAATAATCAATATTCACATAGTCAGCGGATTCCAAAATACGGATCAAATAAATATAAGTTCATTGCATTAAATTAGAGTTCATTCATTGTTTTGTTACTGTTCATTGTTAAAATATTGATTTGTCTGTAAAGTTATTTTCTGTACAAATTATAAGTCGTTTATTGTAAATAAAAATACTTTTTAAAAAAGTTAAAAGTGTCTTAAAGAACATTTCTATATATTTAAATAAATTTATTCATATTATTTAACAAATTAAAGTTATTTATTTGAAAAATTGATTATTAATAATAACAGTATGAGCTCTAATAGTAACTATTCCAACATCATCTACATTTTCGGAATCATTGTCTGGTTTTTCTTCACGATTAGAAGTATCGACTGCGTCTTCATCGAAAGCTAATTCTAGTTTGAGGTATTGTCGTATCTTCGTTATCGTTTTCAATAATAGTACCCAGTTTGAGATCTTGTTTATAACTAGAAGGTTCGCTTAACATGATAGGTACATTCAAATCTCCAACGCTTCTTTCAACTGGACTCACGAATCTAACGGTTTCCTTCGATTTAGCTATTATCGGTTTATCGATGTCGGTCAACGTGGAATTCACCGATTGATTCTTGTTTATGGATTTAGCGAAATTACTATAATGAGAAGGTAATTTACGGATTACGCACGATTTACTTTTAGTTATAACGATCGAATCGTTGGTATTAAGACTTTTTATACGTAAATAATGTCTTGGTGGTACAAGGAGGTAATTTCTCAAAAGTACTATGGGGAATGTACATTCCGTTTGCGTGGAAGTATCGCTGGTCCTTCTTTTCAATATATTCATGTTCATTATTATAATAAATGAATCAGAAATTATGACAGATGTCAAAACAGATCTGTCAATTTTGATAAATAAACTGTCAATTATTGTTGTAGAACTAGATATTAGAGTGTGGGTTTTTTACGCATAAAGCAAACACAAATTTCGATTAAATTTTGAATTTTTGTGAAAAAAATTTTGAAATAAAAGTTATAGATCTTTTAATTTTTTACAACTTTGTCATTTAACTGTTTTTTATAAGACTTCTATAAGACTGCCAATGATCGTAATAAACCGTTTTTCATCGAACTATTATTTTTTTTGTTTCAAAAGTTATCAACCAAGATTTATGAGCTGATGAATTATAATCTTTTAATACGAGGGCGGTTCGAATATAAGGTAATAACCTTCACTGGTTACATATTTTTGGGATTTCTTCAGAAGGTTTTCGATCCTTGGACATCTCGGACAAACTCCTCCATCAAGTTTCAACTTCTTCGCGAGCTCTTAAGACTTGATTCGGAGAGACGTTAGTGATTCTAGAACTACTGAGAATATCGACAATACTCCATCTATTAGTATAACAACCAATAATATGAGTAGTTCAATTGATTGTTCGCCAAATTGGACATTGATCGCTGATTCTTCACAATTGCAACCAGATTTTGTGAAATTAGGATAAAACAATTGAATTATCTATGGAAACTCTAGTTAGAAATACACTTTGATTAGATAAAGTTCGCCAAAAGCTGCGGGATTAGAATGTTCTATGACTTGTTCAATAACCGTCGATCAGATCCGGGTATTTAAATTTCTATAGATAGTGAATATTCATATCATTATATTTTTAATTTGGATTGTAAATAAAGTGAATTTGACTCATATTTTGGATTGATTGATGTCTTATACCTTGTTATTTTCAAACTAAAACTATTTAGATGATGTTTCTGTTTGCCATTGAATAGGAGAATTTTTCAGAAAATCGGAAAGTTTTGGAATTAAGAAAAGTTACTACACACACTGACACTAAATATCCATAGGCTTCTACAATATTTTTGCCAACAAAAACGAATCGAAAAGAGTCTAGATTTTTTCACAATAATGCCAGATGAAAATGAGTGGAATAATTGAGAAAGTCCAAACCAGAATTTCCAAGATTTAACCTCTTGCAGTATACAGCAACTGTCCATATTTCCGATTGAATTGAGCCAGGTAACTATAGTTCAAAGACACTGTGTAAAACAAGGTGTATAGAAATGCTCGAAGCAGTGTTGACCTTAATGAAACAACTTCCTGCACTCCCCGCTCTTCTAGAAGCTCTTGATAGTTTAACGGAAGGTAGAGGAAGTAATGAATGTGCTTTCCTGCACTCTATTCTGTCATAAGAGTTTTCATTCAGTGTCTTAGTTCTGTCTGAGAAACTTGGAATAACTTTACCTTCAACTCCTACTAGAGTACATGGATGTGCACATAGCTTCTCAACTCAGATACAGAAAATTCGGGAAAAATGAGTCAATATTTGTCCATACTTTTATCCGTTACATCTACAATTTTTCTTGAAATAGGGTGTCTAGTAAAAATTGAAAGTCAAGTACTAGTCTCCCGATTTTTCCAGGTTGGTTATCACATTTTCCCAGTCGAAATTTCATCAATGTACTATCACCCTTCTATTATGATGATTATCAATTTTAGAAAATAAGTATAATACAACAACAAAATTTTTTTAGTTTAAGTAATTCTTCACTAACTGCTGTTTTTGAGAGTCTCCAAAAATTTTTAATCTATTCTTTTTAAGATACGCAACAATATTGTACCTTAATTGTGGCGGAAAAAAATGTTGAGAATCTTCGATTTGTGCATCGAAATTATGCGAAAAAAATTGCTATTGAAAAATAAATAAAATTGATTGGCTTGGACAAAAAAAAATTATCGGCTTGACAGTTGAATAATGATTTAATCATATTTATGAAATTTTTGTGACAAATGAAATTGGGCATCAAATTGACGGAAAGGGGCATACATGTTTGGCTCTGCGGTTAACGTGTTAATCATGGAATTACTCATATTTATGATGCTTTAAGACAATATAATTGAATTTTTTTTTTGGAAATTTAAGGAAAAGGCATGAAAATGATAAAATTTGGCATAAATAATGATTTGCATAAAACTAATGAAAAAATAGGATTTTTCAACAAATTTTATTGAGAAAATTAAGGAATTGTTATCAAAAATTAGAACGGAAATTTGCATTCCGACAGAAAATTCCTTTGAAAATCACGACATCGCCATTCTCCTCATACTTCGTCCACGTTCTCTTCTTTATCCTCCTCTACTTCTTACTTCTCCTCTTCTTCTTGTTCTTCGTAGTCTTTGTTTGATTGTAACAGTGACAAATTGACAAGTATAAAAGAAACATTAAGAAAACGAATGGCAATACCAATATTGACAACTCAGATAATACTTCGAATGGCTAATGAAAATGCTTATAGAAAACAAAATTGCTAAAGTGAATCGAATAATAGAGGTAAATATTTAAATACAATAAATATATGTAAAAAATTATGGTATACATGTTGATTGGTTGATTGTACAAAGAATCGACACTGAGGACATACACACAGCTGCCCAAAATTTGTTAAATGAACATATCACGAAAGTAAAAAAAGATAAGAGAATACTTACATTGAGAAATCCAAGACATCTACTACTACTTTTACCACACTTACTATTACACTGTCTGACGCCTGTTTCGATGTTCTCCGTTAGTCTCTATTGTTTTGTACAAAACAAAAAAATATTACCGAGTATAATTTCATTTAAGATAGTCAGTTGATTGAATTAGTAAACTCACTCTGGCATTGAACAAAATATGTACTTTGATCCATTTGGACTATTTCTTGAAAGAAAGAATACTATTACTCAGATTGAAATAGAACAACTTCCAAATTCAGTGATAAGTTCAATAATTACTCATCTTTTACTGGATACTGTGGACAATTTGAATCTTGGTATCTCGTAAATAAATCCCAACAAATCATATGATTTTATATAAAACCCCGTAGTTATGAAAAAAGTACTTTCGAGTAGATAAACTCAAATATTTGAGATCACTAAAATCCTTTTTGGTAGAAAATATGTATTGTTTTAATTTTTGTTTCCGCTCTAACTCCATCATTTCCAAGTCGAACAACATCTTATCTTTCTTTTTCGTCTCAGACAAGGCACATATGTCTATTTTATGTTTCTTAAGCTCTATTATGGTTTCTTAGTCTTTGTTAGCAATTGATGTAACATTCCAGGTGGCTGTTCGCAATTGTTGTCGCTTCCAAAATCGTTTTTTCCTTAACTTTGCCGGGTCGTTATAAGTTTTATCAGTCCTATCCGAGGCTACTTTCTTCGTTCTCTGAGCAAATGGCTGTTTTACATGGGGTAGGTAGCTAGCCTTGCCATACAACCCTCTTCTTTTATCCGGGCTTGGAACCGGCAGCATGGTCGTTGAGCTACTCAATCCGCCCAACGGCCATACTGACAGAGTTATTTTTCTTATATGTTATGTATCTCTCCCTAAGTCCACTTATTTCTGGTTCCTAGAAATCCACCAACATTTTTTTATGATAACTGACAATTTATTTTTGGAAAAAACAAAACAAATTTCGTTTTTTCGACGAATTTTGTTTTTTATCGAAATGGCAATGCCCAAAGTCAAATTTTGGTTTGCTATATGAAAAACAAAGTTTCTAAAGACGAATCTCATCTTATTTTTGAAAAATGAAGTTTGTACAAACAAATTTTGATTTCTAATTGAAACAGAAAGTCTCTTAAAACAAATGTCTATTTTTCGACTCACCAATTGGTTTCAAAGAAGAATCTATCAAAATTAATACAAAACCAAAGGAAAACCACCTCTACGTCGAAGGAATGAAAGTTTTAACTACAAAATAGAACCATGTCCTAAATAAAACTGTTTACTTATGTAAAATACGAAAAGAAAAAGTATGAACCCTTTTTGATCTTGAAGTTCTGTTCGGGAAAGACGTGCCTTGGTAGCTGATTCTTCGGAATTGCACTTCTCCATTAATAGTAATCCCCTAACCTCTACCTGTCGAATAATTCTTGGAAAAACTGCTCTAGGTGGGGATTTTGTTGAATAAAGTTGATCGAATCTGAATCTCGTAGAATCACTATCGATTTTTGATCTTGAAAAAGCATTTGTACAGCTTCCTCAGCTAATCGACAACATTCACAAATAAGATGATTGATTCGCGTTTATATAACCATGTTGTCTTCTTCAAAAACTGAAGGTAAACATTTCAGTGGATTATCATTGTAACAATCGTCGTTTTATATAAATTCCTTTCATACAATATATTTATTTTCGTAATCACATCGACAATCGTTCTATTGGTAACATATTCTGCGAGTCCAGTTTGAAAGAGATAAAAAAAAAGTTATTTTCTGACGTATATTCTACATATATATCTGACGATAAAACGGGAATGGTTTGGAAGTTGAAACCGGACCTCGTTGTAATGCGGCCAATTTACGGTTTTCCGATGACCATGATCCCCTTAAACAGCGTCGGTAATAACTCCTAAACTAAGTAATCTTATGGTAGAACTGAGATAGTGTTTAGTTGAAATTGCAATGAAACAAATATCCACATGACCCATTTCTTTAAACCACAATCTGAAAATGCGCGGGAAAGATTCATTAAGTAAATAAAAAAGTAAAAAAAGTTAAGCCAAATAAAAAAAGAACGAAAGTATAGTCAAATTATCTTTTGGAATTTTCTTTATTGCACGAACAGTTTTATAAATTCAAAATCCAGTTTGTTTTTTGTTAATCCTTTTTCGCACGATTTATTTGATCACAATTCCCAGAAAAAAATATAAAAAGCTCCTTAATAATATTTTTTATCGTGAAACAAGTCAATTAAAGATCAAACAACTTGAGGAAGACAATCCAAACAAGTTTTTATAGCCGTTTATTGTATTTATTTTTGGAAAAACTCACATGGTAAAAGAAGCTGTGTTTGAGAAAACCTTCTGAAAGGATGATATCTGATATCAGCTCTTTTGGATTCTCTCTAATTAATTTCAAGCATTATTTCGAGATAAATTGTACAGTCCAAAAGCTCAACTGTCCTCATTATCAAAAATAAAAATTAATAACGTCATAAGCTCGAATTCAGTATCAAAATGTATCGTGTTAAACAACGCGCGGTGATTTAATTGTTGACTTAACCTCAAATCAAAAGTTCGTAAGTTTAAATAATCCACAAATGAACAATTTTGAAAAATCCTTTCTGTTCAAGAAACGTCAATTATTTAATTCTTTTTTTTTTGATTGGGTAATTTAAAAATGGTGATTACTGCGCGTCGTCGTTTTATATCTCAACGGCTTTTGGGATGCTATTACGTTTAAACGAATACCAGCCCAAAACTCAAAATTTAATTAATTTTTATTCTTCATCCGATAAAATCTTTGATTAAACTTAATACCGGAATTGTCAGAAATATCATAAGGCTTTAAATACTAAGAGTTCAGTTTTGTGGTCACGTATATTTCAGACACAACAACCTGGAAAATCGCGCGCAGATTTGTGCATACAAAAGCTAATAGTTTCCCTCGTTAACACAGTTATAATAATTTAAAATCCCTTACAGGTCAAAGTCCCGCAGATTTTTCTACAAATTAAGGTCATTGTACCAAACATCCAGACGAAAAATATTTTTTTAGTCTGTTTTTTTAAAATTTTGGAAAATACGAAATAGGTTATGTCACCAAATTTAATTGCGGTGAATTTTTTTTGAGGGGCTGTTTAAAGTCAAAAGTTTATGTTACATTTATGTAAGGAACAATGAAAAAAGAGAATGAAAATAACCATGGATAGGTACAAATGGAAAGTATTGGTAAATAAGCTTAAGTTTGAGGATGAAATTACCTTGAAAATGGCTTGAAAAGACACTTCCGGAAGTGGTAGTAAATACAAATAATCATAATAGTTTAAGAAATTGTATAATAATCATTCTGAATATTTACATTTTGTGCTTCAATTAACAAGACTCTTTCGTTATTCTTAGTTTTATCCTTAAAATTGTCTTTTTTATAAGAAAATTCATTATCTTCAGACTTATCGCAATTAATAGATGTGATAACACCGTCCGATTGCATTTTAAATCTCTTAATTCTTCGATGTTGGATATTTTCTTCTTTGGTAGCTTCAGGTGTTGATTTGGAATTATCTCGAGGGCTCGAACTCGTTGGGACGCTACTACAATCGGTATTACTATCCGTAGCGGGTGTCTCATTTCTCAAATTTTCCATAATTCAAATTTTGCGTTTATAACTCAAAGGACCCGGTTTAATTGCATCGCAAAAGCAACGCTTCTCTTTTCTCAACCTAGACATATCGGTTTTCAATTTATATCAATATTTGACATACGACCGCTTTAATGTCAAATTTAACTAACATAATCTCAAAAAAATATTTTGTTTTTTACAATCGATTATTTGTATCCAGCATACTTATTATAACCTTGAAATATTCTTCTTCTTTTTTATACGTCTGAGCGGTGTCAGATTCAATTAGACACTGTTTGAATCGGATTGCGGAGTACAAATATGCTAATAAAAATAAATGGATAACTAATGTAAATACATGTAAATACATACTGAGGAACCCAATCTTAATGTGGGATATCTACAGATCCTCGTCTTCTGTTCCATACGCTTCCTGGTGGTATCTGACACCTCCAGAGAATATAGATAAAGCATCAAGTATCTTCTAGGTGTCTTTATCAAAATAAAAAACAAACAATATTATCACCTTTGCATGAAAAAGTACCAAATCAATACTCAACGAAAAGTATATCAATCAGTTCTTCAACAGCTCACAGACTAAGTACCTAATCATTATAATCACCTAATTATAAAATAATCTTTCTGGCTTTCTGAGTGGCAAATTTATCAATCATTTCCGTAGAACCTGTTTTTTCACAGATTTGAATTCTACGAGATATATCCAAAATTCAAGTGCCGTTTATCATATCTTTTAGTGGCAGTGGTTTGATCGCAGCTCCGACATGATTATTAACATATGATAGTTGGAAAATTCAGTTTTGTGGTCACGTATATTTCTGACACAACCAACTGGGAAATCGCGCGCGGAGTTGTGCATACAAAAGCTAATAGTTTTCCTCGTTAACACAGTTATAATAATTTAAAATCCCTTACCGCTCAAAGATTTTTCTACAACGAGAGTTCATTGCACCAAACATCCGTACGAAAAATATTTTTTTAGTCTGTTATAATCGAATTTTAAGCAAAAATCTATCATGTACCCCCCCGAGTTTTTTTAAAATTTTGGAAAATACGAAATAGGTTATAAGTCACCAAATTTAATTGCAGCGAATATTTTTTGAGGGGCTGTTTAAAGTCAAAAGTTACATTTATGTAAGAAACAATGAAAAAAGAGAGTGAAAATAAAAGTTTGATGATCGAGAATAATGATCCAAAGATATTAGATGGTGTGAAGATATATTTGGAAAGAAAAGGGATGAGAAACTAGGGGTTAATAACTATGGATAGGTAAAAATGGAAGGTATTGGTTAATAAGCTTGAGTTTGAGGATAAACTTACCTTGAAAAGGGCTTGAAAAAAAAAACTCCCGGAGTTATTGGTAAATACAAATAATCGTAACAGTTTTAGAAATTGTATAATAATGATTCTGAATATCTACATTTTGTGCTTCAATTAACAAAACTCTTTCGCTATTCTTAGTTTTATCCTTAACATTGTCTTTTTTATAAGAAAATTCATTATCTTCAGACGTATCGCAATTAATAGATGTAATAACACCGTCCGATTGCATTTTAAATCTCTTCATACTTCGATGTTTGATGTTTTCTTCTTTGGTAGCTTCGGGTTTTGGTTTGGAATTATCTCGAGCGCTCGAACTCGTTGGGACGCTACTACAATCGGTATTACTATCCGTAGCGGGTGTATCATTTATCAAATTTTCCATAATTTTGCGTTTATAACTCAAAGGACCCGGTTTAATTGCATCGCAAAAGCAACGCCTCTTTTTTCTCAACCTAGACATATCGGTTTTCAATTTATATCAATATTTGACATACAAACGCGTTAATGTCAAATTTACCTAACATAACCCCCAAAAAAACATTTTGTTTTTACAATTGATTATTTGTATCCAACATACTTATTATAACCTTGAAATATTTTTCTTCTTTTTTATACTAATAAAAATAAATGGATTTCTCCAAAAAAAAGTAATAAAAGTCTACAAGCTATATAAATGTATTGAAATCCTCCACTTTCCGGATTTCGAGATAACTAATGTAAGTACATAGTGAGGAACCCAATCTTTATGTGGGATTTCTGCAGATCCTCGTCTTCTGTTACATACGCTTCCTGGTGGTATCTGACACCTCCAGAGAATATAGATAAAGCATCAAGCATCTTCTAGGTGTCTTTATCAAAATAAAAAACAAACAATATTATCACCTTTGCATGAAAAAGTACCAAATCAATACTCAACGAAAAGTATATCAATCAGTTCTTCAACAGTTCACAGACTAAGTACCTAATCATCATAATCACCTAATTATAAAATAATCTTTCTGGCTTTCTGAGTGGCAAATTTATCAATCATTTCCGTAAAACCTGTTTTTTCACAGATTTCGAATTTAATTTGAAGAGAGATTTTCTTCGAAGAGTCACTCTATTTTTCATAATACTCATATTTTTTTTGGCCTTCATCAGTGTATCAAAATCAGAATTGCTGAGATTTTCTGCAAAGTTTCTTCTTCTTCTAGCTTTTGTATATGATGAAGCACTCATTCCTTCTTTCCTTCTTTTTTATTCTATAATTTACAAGGTATACAGTTATTTTTAATCGTTTCTATTTTGTCTTTTAGTCTTGGTATGTAAAATTCCCTGTTTACAACTTCTTCTGTTTTTTTCTTTCAAAAATTTCCTATCTCGTGGACTTTTATTATTATTTTTTGTACTTTGTTGTTCATGTTCTTTGGAATGACAAGTAATTTCGTTTTTACAGCAAAAGAAAAACCAAATTATCCTCAAAAATGTCCGTTACAATCAATACAATATAAACTTATTATTCACCTTAGCTACAGAAAATATTTTGTAATTCAGATACACTAATTGATTTCGATAATTATAGTTTGTACAAATGTATTCTGCCCTTTTCTTATACAAGTATTGTTAGAATGTATCTAAAAAAAATTTGCAGCCTTCCCCCACTGATCACTAGTTCGTGGACTTCGAAAAATACTTCTCACATCAGGCTTCCTCCAGATTTAAACTGGCAATTTCACTTATTTCCGATTCCAGTAACCTCGAGTAGATCAGCTCGGAATATGAACAGTGTAGTCTTCTTCAAAAATCAAGCAAATTTCTCGTAACACTTTATTTTACAATGTTCTGCTGTAGCGTACAGCTCCAAAAACCATTTTAACCACGGAAAGTCTATTAGAAGAGCAATCACAAAGTGAATGTAGTGGAAAAGCCAGTCCTTCATCAAGTGGATTTGAGGATAACTTTGTGAATGAAGAGGTAAGATGAAAATACCAATTTTTAATATAATAATTTCTAAATTTGTATGTAGGAAAATGTTGCATCTGGTGACTCTGTGTAAAACAAGGTGTATAGAAATGCTCCAAGCTGTGTTGACCTTAATGAAACAACTTCCTGCACTCCCCGCTCTTCTAGAAGCTCTTAATAGTTCAACTGAAGGTAGAGGAAGTAATGAATGTGCTTTCCTGCACTCTAGTCTCTCGTAAATGTTTTCATTCAGTGTCTTAGTTCTGTCTGAGACACTTGGAATAACTTTACCTTCAACTCCAAGCAGAGTACATGGATGTGCACATAGCTTCTCAACTCAGATACAGAAAATTCAGGAAAAACGAGTCAACATTTGTCCTTACTTTTATACGTTACATCTACAACTTTTCTTGAAATAGGGTGTCCAGTAAAATTGAAAATCAAGTACTAGTCTCCTCCCGATTTTTCCAGGTTGGTTTTCACATTTTCCCAGTCGAAATTTCGTTAATTTACTATCACCCTTCTATTATGATGAATATTAATTTTAGAAAATACAAGTATAATACAACAACCAAATTTTCTTAGTTTAAATAATTCTTCGCTCACTGCTGTTTTTGAGAGTCTCCAAAAATTTTCTATCTATTCTTTTTATGATACGCAACAATATTCTACCCTAAATGTTGAAATTCTTTGATTTGTGCATCGAAATTACGCGAAAAAAATTGCTATTTTCAAGTTGTTTTATTGGAATTTATTGAAAAATAAATAAAATTGATTGACTTGGACATAAGAAACATTATCGGCTTGACAGTTAACGTGTTGACAGTTGAACAATGAGTTTAGTCATATTTATGAAATTTTTGTGCCAAATGGAATTGGGCATCAAATTGACGGAAAGGGGCATAAACATGTTTGGCTCTGCGGTCAACGTGTTAATCAAAGAAATAATTTAAGTAACAAGTTGTATTTATTGAGGAAGCTATATCAGTATAGACTTGAAAATAAGCCAATGCATGAATACATTAAAGAAATACTAGAATTAGTTGAAAGACTACGATGAGTTGGTGAGACTATTAAGGATTTCCATGTAGCTGCATTATTGTTAGGTGGATTGCCAGAAAGTTATTCCACATTAGTAACAGCATTAGATGCTAGGCCAGATGATGAATTGACTCTTGAATATGTAAAGGGAAAACTAATGGATGAGTATAAAAGAAAAGAAGATACCAGTTCAACAGGGACGGCATTAAACACAAATAAAAAGTTTTCAAAGGAGATGAAAGAAAAAATAGAATGTTATTATTGTCATAGAAAAGGTCACTACAAAAAAGATTGTTTTTTCATGAAGAAAGACAGAAATAAGGGAAAGCAACATGCCAAAGTAACTGTTGAAGGTGATGAGTTGTCTGACTCAGTTTTTTGTTTCAATGTTTCCGGTAACAGTAAAAATAATCTAGAATGGTATATTGATTCAGGGGCTACAAGTCACATGTCAAATAATCCAGAATTATTTATTAAATTGGACTATTCAAAGTTAAATAAAATTATAGTTGCAAATGGACAGGAAATGCAAGTCAAAGGTAAAGGTGATATTTTAGTAAAAACAGAAATTTCAGGTAAATGCATAAGTTTAAAATTTAAAGATGTTTTATTTGTACCTGAGCTAAGCAATAATCTGTTATCGGTGTCTAAAATTACAAAAGCTGGTTATAACATAAAGTTTGATGATTGTAATTGTTATATAGAAATTAATAATTTTATTATAGCCACAGGAAAATACTGTAATGGTTTATATAAATTAAACATGTTTTCAGAAAAAGTAAATATTGTAAAAACGTGTGAGGAAATGAATAATTGTATACATACATGGCATAGACGTTTAGGTCACAGAAGCCCTGATGATATAAAAATGATAGTAAGTAAAGATTTAGCTATTGGCAGAAAAATAAATGATTGTGGTCAGAAAAAACAATGTGTCACTTGTATTGAAGGTAAATTAATGAGGAAATCTTTTCCTAAAAAATCAGAAAGTAAGACGTTTAAAGTTCTTGATATAATCCATAGTGATATATGTGGACCTATGAAAACCCCTACTGTTGGTAAAAAGAAATATTTTTTGACTTTAACTGATGATTTTTCAAGATATACCACACTTTTTTATTAGAATCTAAAGATGAAGTATATATTAAACTAAAGGAATTCATTCTAGAAGTCAAAAATGTTTTTGGGGTCTATCCAAAAACATTTAGAAGTGATAATGGAGGGGAATATACAGGGGTAGCTGTGCAGAAGCTACTCAAAAGTTTTGGTATAAGCTTTCAGTCGACTGCACCATATTGTCCAGAGCAAAATGGTGTTTCGGAGAGGAAAAATAGAACATTGATGGAATCGGCAAGGTGTATGTTATTAGATGCTAATTTACCCCATAAATATTGGGGGAAGCAGTAACAACTGCTAACTACATTTCTAATAGACTACATACTAAAAGTAAAGAAAAGACACCTTATGAGTTATGGGTCGGAAAGAAACCTGATTTATCATATTTCATTACATTTGGTTCTCAGGCTTTTGTTTACATTCCAAAAGAAAAAAGATCTAAACTAGAGAAAAGAGCAAAAACAGGTATTATGGTGGGATACAGTGAAAATAGTAAAGCTTATAGAATTCTAGATACAGATACAGATAAAATTATTATAAGTCGTAATGTAAAATTTAATGAATTTCTGAATCAACCTTTTAAAAATATAAATAAGTGTAAGGCTGAAACTAGTAACTCAGATCCTGATTCAGCAATTACTGTTGACCTACAAACAAAAACTAAACCTGGAGTGGATGATAGTGACATGAATGAAGAAGGTGGAGGATCAAATAATAATATCAATGAAGAAGAAAATGAAATTCCAGAAGAAACTGGAGGTGAAAACTTTGAGGAAATTAATGATCAAGAAATTGTAACCAGATCAAGAAGGTTGTCAAAGAAAAGAAATTATGAAGGTTACATTTCATACAATGTGATGAATAAGGAAACTTATAATGAAATGCAAGATCCAAAGACCGTAGATGAAGCGATGTCAAGAAGTGACCGAAGAAATTGGGAAAAAGCAATGGAACGAGAGTACGAATCATTAATGAGGCATGGATTTTAGTAGACCGTCCATCAAACAAAAATGTTGTGCAAAATAAGTGGGTGTTTTGTTTAAAAAGGAATTCAAATAATGAAATACGATATAAAGCACGGCTAGTTGCGAAGGGTTTCACACAAACCTTTGATATAGATTATTTTGAAACTTTTTCACCTGTAGTTAGATAGTCTACAATAAGAATATTGTTTGCTTTATCTGTAGAATTGAGTTTAGATATTGACCACTTAGACGTAGAAACTGCATTTTTAAACGGAAACTTGGATGAAGAAATTTACATGGTGCAACCTGAGGGGTTTATTCTAAAAAATAATGAAAATAAAGTATGTTTATTAAAAAATGCTATATATGGATTAAAACAATCCTCCAGAATTTGGAATATTAAAGTAAAAAATGTCTTAAGACTTAGGTTTTCAGCAATCAAGTTTTGAACCATGTATATTTTTCCAAAACAAGGACAAATTTATAATTCTAGTGGCCTTTTATGTTGATGATTTTTTAATTTGTTCAAATTCCTCAGTTTTTAAAACCAACCTCAAACAGGAATTGTCAAAACAATTTAAAATTAAAGACTTGGGGCGAATCAAATATTTTTTAGGTTTAAACATTGATTTTAACAAACAAAACAATATGATTAAAGTTAATCAGAGGAACTATATTTTAGAATTATTAGAGCGTTTCAAGTTAGGTGATGCTAAAACTGTTTTGACTCCTATTGAAGTCGGTTTAAAATTGAAGCCATATTTGTTAGTGGTTTTTTAAATGAGTTTTGTGAGACTAAGCCCGTAATTCTTTTCAATGGCAGCCAAAGTGCACAAAAATTGTTAAAAAACCCTGTTTACCATAACAGAACTAAACATATAGACACTAAGTACCATTTTGTAAGGGAAGTAATTGAAAAAAAATTTGGTTGAAATTAAATACATGCCTACTGAAAAAATGGTAGCAGATCTTTTAACAAAAGGGCTGCATAATCCCAAGCTATTTTTTGTACTAAAAATATTGGTCTAAATTAATTGCTGGTTTAAGGGGTAGTGTTGTAAAAAATTACTGAACGTAACCCAGCAATTAAGTTGGCAAGGATGATTATTATGTCAAGAAAAGAAAAAAAAATGGTTACTTTCAGATTCAAGTCATTTTGTGTAGTTATACTTCTAATATAATAAAAGTATAGAAGAACCTGTATAAATTTCTTTTATTTATACTATAGAAGAAACGAATATTACAACAAAATCTGTCACACTGGGATTTTCTAGAAAACCAAAATAACTTCACTAATACTTCACTTCAATAATTATTTTTGTCCGTACATTAAAATTAGGATTTAGTTACATATTCACTGAGAAGTTCAATCAAGACAGATAAAGTGTGTTAAGTAAATGGATTACAAAAACATTTGTGTGAAGATCAAGATGGAAACGAGCACTATTATACAAAATCAGAAACAATTTTTCTATATAGAGAAAATTCTAATTTCAAATTAACTTCTGCTAGCAATGTGATTTTTAATTATAAGAAATTTTTTAATCAAGAAAAATGGCAAGTAACAAAAGCAGTTCTATACGATTCCCATTATATTATTATCGAAAAAAATTTGAGAGCATTCATTTGCTAAGAGCATAAACTTGAAAATAATTATAATAATAATTTCAAATTGTTCACAGTATCTAGTACAAGGTGAGTAATTATTGAACTTACCACTGAATTTTAGAGTTGTTCGAATACAATTATTTTTCACATTTTCTACACATTTAACTAAGTAATTTGATAAAAATACTCACTTACACACCACAATGTTTTATGTTGATGAATATGCTTTTAAGGTGTTGGCAAGTGTTTGAATATCTTTTTTAATAACAAGTATAGGCACTACACCAATACTGGAAGTAGTTTACAAATAATTTATTTTTAGGTAAAGGAGCGTAATTTCTCATTTACCAAAATGGCCTCTATTAAAAAAGAATTGTATGTACTCTAACATATTTACTAATTTCGCTATGGTAGCTTGATCTGAACTGGGCCTGGAAATTTGTAGTGTAATGTCTGTGAATGTCAAGTTACAAAAAAAGAATTATATTATTGAAGTAACAACAAGAGAACCGCATCTACCCGGCTTTGAAGATTTTTGCAGTGATTCTATCATTTAGGAAATATTTTTGGAAATTTGATAAAACAATCCCCAACAACACATTTTTTTTTAAATATTTACCTTTATATAATTTGATATAATAGGAGCGTTTGGATGGATTCACATGGGGACCTTTAGTAGTTTTGGAGTACCTACCTTATGGAATTGCAAGATAAAGATCATTCAAATGAACTGTGGTATTTCTGCACAATAAATAAATGATAGAAAAGATCCTCGTACTGTTCTGACACATCTTACTTGTTTTATTCATATTTCTGAGGTAAGAAAATAAAATATTGAGTAATTTTTGATTGGTTTGATTTAAAGAGACTCCACCCCAATTGTGAAGAATAAGTAAATTGTAGTTGAAATTGATGAAAAATGTTGCCAGTGAGTTGATATTTGTCTAAATATTGATATTTTTCTAATAAATTTACTCTTAATCAAAATAATTAGTAGTTGCTCATCAATATTTGATATTAAATCATATATTTTGTTAAGTATTTTAGGTGACTTCCTTTGAAAATCTCAAATTAGTCTGAAAAAAATAACTTTAGCAATGTCATGTTTCCATCATTATTTCAAATTATTGTCTTACCAGTTTTTGAATAAGAACTTTCAAGTCACTTACCATTTCATCACTTTGTACAAATTCAACACTATATCTGCCAATGAAACTGAATGAGTAATGAAGAATTTTCCTGAAAAGTCCTGTATGCATATGACTTGGTTGAGTGTAAATTTAGCTTAGCGAATACATTGTAATGCAACTTAATGGTTTATTGCACTCCATATTTAAGGTATTTTA
Source organism: Diorhabda sublineata (assembly GCF_026230105.1). Lineage (NCBI taxonomy): Eukaryota > Metazoa > Arthropoda > Insecta > Coleoptera > Chrysomelidae > Diorhabda > Diorhabda sublineata. Next base: position 7,723,133 of record NC_079486.1, read on the forward strand.
GAGTTGTTGAATATTGAAGAAACATGTTTGTTTGAATTGGGTGAGGTAATGCCATTTCTACTGATACATACCCACACACTTTTGTTTTCTTTTTTACCTTCTCAACAACCAGTTGAAAGTATATTGTTATCAAGTCATTCTAATGGAAGCAAAAACGTTGAGAGAACGAAAAGGGAACAGTATTCTTTTCAAAACAAGTCCTAAACATCAAAATGTAGGCTTACAGTTGTCCTATGGAAGGTATCTATTTTATATTAATTATATGTATAAAGAATTTTGAGGGGACCACATTTCTAAATGTTTTCTCACATTTGTTCTTAGCTTTTCAACTCTCTGTCATCCTTTACTGTTACGAGATATATAGAATAATTGTAGATAAGTATAATTTTGAATATGCCTCTTTCTGTTACTCTTTTTAATTTTGTTGGTACATGTCTTCTTTTTCCCTCGATGTATTTTTTATAGATTATCTTCTAAAGCAGAAGATCAAAATTCATTATTTTCATTATTAAAGTGGAGTTTATCACTCCACTCTATCATAATCCTTTTTTTTTTCGTGTTTAAAACTCATCAGATTGATTCCTTATCATATATAGCTGTCATAACAAATCCTGATCTCATTTTGTACATTGCTGACTTGCTGTACTATTATGACAAAAACTTTTTGTAAATTACTGACATCCAACCCAATTTTACTTAGAAAATTTTTAAATTGTGAAACAAGATATTTTCTAAAACGACTCATTTCTTCAATAATTCACTTTATTTTCTTCAATGTTCCTGATTTTCATGTCTCTTATTATTTTAACTTATGCAAGAAGTTATAACTTCATAACTTTTACAGTATGTATTATATCTTAAATATTCATATTATTACAACAATTCATGCGTTTAAAAAAAAGTAAAGGTGGTAGGAAGCTTTTGTTTTTTTATAAACATCGCTAGAGTGTAGATTTTCTAATGATATATAATTTTTTTCGATATCTTTTTGCTAACCAGAGTTGTAATTGGACCATTTCGACGAAATTCCAAGTTGCATGATTTGCGAAATTTATCAGTGTAAAGTTGGAAACAATGTAACGGCTTTTTGTGATGGTTATTGAGCAGCTGTTCCTCTTTATTTATGGAGAACAGATATTAATACATATTTCCATAATGCAGGTACTACAGATGAATTTCTTCTAAATTTTAATGATTTATTTAATATACTTAAATCTCGTAATAGATTGGCAAAATAAATATTTTAAAAACCACTTAGCTCACGATCAAATTATTATTATTATATATTTGTAGTAATGTGAAGAGCCATGATGAGGAAAATGACGCTGAAAAGAAGTAAGAATGCTTATCGTTTGAAACGTATATGAGCATGATTTCTTTCTGGACTTGAATGGTACAATCATACATAATTTCGAATTGTATAAGTATGAAGAAGAATTGGAAAATGGAGCCGTAGATACCTTCAATAATGATCTCAAATCTGAATGGATATAATTATAGAATAAACGGTTGATTGGATTGCATAGTGACAAATTGAGAAGGGTCAAATAAGCATTAAGAAAACGAATGACAATATCTGGCTGGCGGGAGGCGCTAGTGTCTATAGAATTGAATTTAATTTGGCATCTGGCCAGCAGGGTGCGCTAGTGTCTATGGAACCGTGTTTAGTTTGGCGTCTGGCCGGCAGGGGCGCTACTGTCTATGGAATCGTATTTAATTTGGCGTTTGACCGGCAGGAGGCGCTTGTGTCTATGGAACCGTATTTAGTTTGGTGTCTAATTGGCGGGGGGCGCTAGTGTGTATAGAAATTGAACACAAAGAGAATTTTCATTTAGTTTAACTTGCGGCCGCTAAGTACTTTCAGTTCGACTATACCTCGCTAGATGGCGCTACTTTGTGTTTTAGTTTATCGTTTGGCCGGCAGAGGGCGGTAGTGTGTATAGAATCGTGTTTAGTTTGACGTCCGGCCGGCAGAGGGCGCTAGTGTCTATAGAATCGGGTCTAGTTTGGCGTCTGACCGACAGGAGGAGCTGGTGTGTATAGAAATCGAACACAAATAGTATTTTTATCAAGATCAACTTGCAGCCGCTAGGTACTTCCAGTTTGCCTATTCCTCGCCAGATGGCGTAAGTTCGTGTTTGGTTAGTTTGGCGATCGGTCAATAGAAACGTGTTTAATTTGACGTTTGGCTAGCGGGAGGCGCTAGTGTCTATGGAACCGTGCTTAATTTGGAGTCTAGCCGGTAGGGGGCGCTAGTAACTATAGAATCGTATTTTAGTTTGGCGATTTGTTGAAATAGATTTATATGTCTATAGAATCGTGTTTAATTTGACGTTTGGCTAGCGGGAGGCGCTAGTGTCTATGGAATCTTGTTTAGTTTGGCGTCTGGCCGGCAGAGGTCGCTGGTGTCTACAGAATCGTATTTAATTTGGCGTTTTGCTAGCGAGAGGCGCTTTTGTTTATGGAACCGTGTTTAATTTGGCGTCTGCCCTTAGGGGGCGCTGGTGTCTATAGAATCGTGTTTTAGTTTGGCGATTTGTTGAAATAGATTTATATGTCTATAGAATCGTGTTTAATTTGACTTTTGGCTAGCGGGAGGCGCCAGTGTCTATGTGAACTTGTTTAGTTTGGCGTTTGGCCCGCTGGGGGCGCTACTGTCTATGGAATCGTGTTTAATTTGGCGTTTGATTGGCAGGTGGCGTTAGTGTCTATAGAATCGTTTTTAATTTAGCGTTTGAGTAGCGTGAGGCGCTAGTGTCTAGGGAATCTTGTTTAGTTTGGCGTCTAACCAGCAGGGGGCGCTACTGTCAATGGAATCGTGTTTAATTTGGCGTTTGGCGGCGGAAGGCGCTTGTATCTATTGAACTGTTTAGTTTGGCGTTTGGCCGACAGAGGTCACTGGTGTCTACAGAATCGTATTTAATTTTGCGTTTTGCTAGCGAGAGGCGCTTTTGTTTATGGAACCGTGCTTAATTTGGCGTCTGGCCGGTAGGGGGCGCTAGTAACTATAGAATCGTATTTTAATTTGGCGATTTGTTGAAATAGATTTATGTCTATAGAATCGTGTTTAATTTGACTTTTGGCTAGCGGGAGGCGCCAGTGTCTATGGGAATTTGTTTAGTTTGGCGTTTGGCTCGCTGGGGGCGCTGCTGTCTGTGGAATCGTGTTTAATTTGGCGTTTGACCGGCAGGAGGCGCTAGTGTCCATAGAATAGTGTTTTAGCTTGGCGATTGGTCGACAAAGATAGATAGTGTCTATAGAATCGTGTTTAATTTGGCGTTTCCACTTCTCCATTACCTCGTGGGACTTCACAAGTTGTTAACACATGTTTAATATTTTCTTCTCGACAACATATCACATCTTTCGTCGTGGTTTATTTTGTTGGGTAAAGCCACACAAATTTGGAAAAGTCATCAACTACCACAAAAATGTACTGATATTTTTTTTTGTTGACTTCATTGGTCCTAATTGGTCGACGTGATACCTCTCTAGCGGATCTTCTAGCTTTTGTATAGGATGAAGCACTCATTCTTTCTTTTCTTCTTTTTTATTCTATAATTTACAAGGTATACAGTTATTTTTAATCGTTTCTATTTTGTCTTTTAGTCTTGGTATGTAGAATTCCTTGTTTACTATTTCTTCTGTTTTTTTCTTTCAAAAATTTCCTATCTCGTGGACTTTTATTATTATTTTTTGTTCTTTGTTGTTCATGTTGTTTGGAATGACAAGTAATTTTAATCCATTAACGTATTTATACAATATATCATACTCTAAATAAAAATCTTCATACTCTTCTGTAGTCAATATCCTTTTTATTGCCATTTGTGTACCTCGGTTCGGCCATCCTTTTTTCTCACTAGTCCAATAGGACTAGCGAAATTCGAAAAACTCGGTTTGATTATTACATCTTTTAACCATTCCTCTATCTGTCTATCGACTTCTTCTTTTTCCGATGCCGATAGTCTTCTTGGTCGCTAATAAATCGGTTCTTCGCCTTTCAGTACAATTTTCACCTCAATATTCGTTATCTTCGCTTTGAGTGGTTTGTAGTTTTCTATTAATTTCTTCACTTCCTGCCTATTGAACCACGGAAAAGCATGTAGCGCCTAACGAGTTCTCCACGGTTCGCAGTCTTTAGAAAAACAAATGTAAAACTTTTATAACTTTGAGTTTTGCATACTTAATGTTGTGACCAATTCTACCTACAGAACTTAACGTTGTCATGATTGATTCTACGCAAAATATATAGTTTGAAAAAAAATATGCCATATAAAAAAATATCTCGTTTTTACAGCAAAGGAAAAACCAAATTACCCTCAAAAATCAATACAATATAAACTTATTATTCACCTAAGCTACAGAAAATATTTTGTAATTAAGATAAACTAATTGAATTTCGATAATTATAGTTTGTACAAATGTATTCTGCTCTTTTTTTTAAACACGTATTGTTAGAATGTATCTAAAAAAAATTTGCAGCCTTCCGCCACTGATCACTAGTTCGTGGACTTCGAAAAATATTTCTCACATCAGGCTTCCTCCAGATTTAAACTGGCAATTTCACTTATTTCCGATTCCAGTAACCTCGAGTAGATCAGCTCGGAATATGAACAGTGTAGTCTTCTTCAAATTAGCAGATTTCTCCTAACACTTTATTTTACAATGTTCTGCTGTAGCGTACAGCTCCAAAGACCATTTTAACCACGGAAAGTCTATTAGAAGAGCAATCACAAAGTGAATGTAGTGGAAAAGCCAGTCCTTCGTCAAGTGGATTTGAGGATAACTTTGTGAATGAAGAGGTAAGATGAAAATACCAATTTTTAATATAATAATTTCTAAATTTGTCTGTAGGAAAATGTTGCACCTGGTGATCTGATAGAAAAAACCAATCGCGATCAAGTAGAATATACGGATACATAAAAAAATAGCAAAATAAATAATAAATGAAATTACTGATTCTAGAGCTACTGAGAATATTTACAATACTCCATCTATTAGTATAACAACCAATAATATGAGTAGTTCAATTGAATCTTCGCCAAATTGGACATTGATCTCTGATTCTTCACCTTCGCAACCAGATTTTGTGAAATTAGGATAAAACAATTGGATTATCTATGGAAACTCTAGTTCGAAATACACTTTGATTAGATAAATAATGTTCGCCAAAAGCTCCAGGATTAGAATGTTCTATGACTTTGTTCAATAACCGTCGATGAGATCCGGGTATTTAAATTTCCATAGATAGTGAATATTCATATCATTAAATTTGTAATTTGGATTGTAAATAAAGTGAATTTGACTTATATTTTGGATTGATTGATGTCTTATACCTTTTTATTTTCAAACTAAAACTATTTAGATGATGTTTCTGTTTGCCATTTAATAGTAGAATTTTTCAGAAAATGGGAAAGTTTTGAAATTAAGAAAAATTACTTCTCACACTGACGCTAAATATCCATAGGTTTCTTCAAGATTTTTGCCAACAAAAACCGTTTCGCAGATTGCACCTCAATTAAGCTTATTCCAATTATTAAATGGTGGTTTCATGTTGTGTCCAAAACGTATTATATAGAAGATGAAATTATAGATGCAACTGGGAGATGTTTCGGCCAAGGGAATTTCACAATATATCTCGCTTAAGAATTTGCGCCGAAGTAAATCGAATCGAAAAGTGGAATAGTTAAGAAAGTCCAGTATTTATGACGTTTTAAGACAATATAATTGAATTTTTCTTTGAAATTTAAGGAAAAGGCATGAAAATGATAAAATTTGGAATAATGATTTGCATAAAACTAATGGTAAAATAGGATTTTTCAACAAACTTTATTGAGAAAATTTTTATCAAAAATTAGAACGGAAATTTGAACTCCGACAGAAAATTTTTTAAAAATCACGACACCGCTATTCGAAAGTATCTTTCTGCTATTCTCCTTATACTTCGACCTCCTTCTCTTCTTCATACTCCTCTACTTCTTATTCGTAGTCTTTGTTTGATTGGAATGTCACAGTGACAAATTGACAAGTGTAAAAGGAGCATTAAGAAAACAAATGGCAATACCAATACTGACAACTCCACATCAGATAATACTTCGAATGGCTAATGAAGATGCTAATAGAAAACAAAATGGGGAAAGTGAATCGAATAATAGAGGTAAATATTTAAATACAATAAATATATGTAAAAACTTATGGTATACATGTTGATTGGTTGATTGTACAATGAATCGAAACTGAGGTCATTCAGACTGCTGACGAAAATTTGTTGAATGAACATATTTCAAAAGTAAAAGTCCTTAAAAGATACTATGAAGATAAGAAGAATATTCACATTGAGAAATCCAAGACATGTACTACTATTACCACACTCACTATTACACTGTCTGACGCTTGTTTCGATGTTCTCCGTTAGTCTCTATTGTTTTGTACAAAACAAAAAAATATTACCGAGTATAATTTCATTTAAGATACTCAGTTGATTGAATTAGTAAACTCATTCTGGCATTGAACAAAATATGTACTTTGATCCATTTGGACTATTTCTTGAAAGAAAGACTACTATTACTCAGATTGAATTAGAACAACTTCCAAATTCAGTGGTAAGTTCAATAATTACTCATCTTTTACTGGATACTGTGGACAATTTGAATCTTGGTATCTCTTAAATAAATCCCAACAAATCATATGATTTTATATAAAACCCCGTAGTTATGAAAAAAGTACTTTCGAGGAGATAAACTCAAATATTTCGTAGAAAATATGTATTGTTTTAATTTTTGTTGCCGCTCTAACTCCTTCATCATTTCCAAGTCGAACAACATTACTACCTAATTAAACAATACGATAGGATCGGGAAATATAAAAAGGTTTTCTTAGGTGATGAGATGTTTAACAAATGTTTTTAAAGAATTTGAATTTTAAAAATCTGTCCCCACTTTCATGAATAAATTCAAGGCATTTTTTTTTTGTAAATTAGTTTTTCCTTGTCCTTGCAAAATGAAGTACCCAATAGGTCCATGTATTCATGTTTGTTTCCTGTTTTGATTTTTTATTGGAATATCAGTGACATTATTAGAACATTTTTCTTATTGGTTATAAGAGAGTCTCACTCTAGGAAGCACTTACAGTTTCAGATGAGTGTAATAATTCAATTTAGGAAAATTTAGATGAAGCGTCTCTTTCATGCATTGTTGTAAATTACAGAATATTCAATAAATATACATGAATATGATTTACACAAGCTAAATGCTTTTAAGACGTTGGCAATATCTAATACTAATGAATGAATCACCTCTTCCCAAATAGTAATTACAAAGCCAGATCGATGAGTCCATCACTTTTTGATTTTCCCACCTGCCAACTGAAACGGCAACACTGTACATGTCAAAATACAGTGTTGTTTTATTACTATATCTATACACCACAAAATTGCTAACAAAATTTATTCAAACTGCTTAAGTTATTTAAACAACTTTTTTTATAAACATTAAATATATTGATTAAATCTGAATTAACTAACTGTCAAAAAAGAACTCGCGTGAAGAACAGCAAGGGCACGGAGGTAAACGTATCAATAGTTTTGGAGCTCAACAAGATTTGAAATCAACAAAGGGTTTGTGATAACCTTTTCAGAATGTAAATAAATGATTCTGTTAATGTAAAACGGTCGGTTAAACTTACATTCTGGTCCACATTTCTTAGAAGCACATTTTAAGCATTCTCCAAAGCAACCATGGCATCTTAAATTCAAGCAGTTACAAAGGTCCATTTCTGATTTATTTTCATAAGATGTTGACGGCATTGCTGCATAAAACGGGATCGATGTTCTTCGTGGAAGAATATCGTTATTTTTCTTCAATTTGTACACTACTGTCTCTGAATGGTAAAAGACTTGCGGAACCATATCGAAATGGTTTTTTTCATTTATTTCAATCTGTGTCTTATACTGATTCGATGTCGGTAGACTTGCGGAATCAAGTCGCCATGATCTTTCTCTATTTATATCAGTTTGTGGATAATTTTGACTGGATGCTGTAGGTCTGACGGATTTAAATCGGATTAATCTTTTTCTTGAAAGCATCTTGTGAGATTTTCAGTTTGTGGTTTTGTTGTAAGTGGGTATAGATATGGAGGGCTAACGTTTTAATGCAGTTCTCTGACTCCTCTGGATAATAGCGGGATTGCGGAATTATACCGAGGCATCTTAACTAGACATAATTTTTTCCTTGGAGGTTTATCGTTATTTTCCTCTTGCGGTATTAAATTGGATTGATGTTCCTAGTTGAAGGTTATCGTTGTATTTCCCAATCTGCACAATAGTCTTTTCTCTATGAATGTTGTTAGACTGGTAGCTCGAATCGAAATGGTTTTTCTTCATTTATTTCAGTTGCTGTCTCATTTTTACACGTTTTTTGTAAACTTGTGGTTTGACAGTAAACCTCAATGTTGTCAAATATTTATTTATAAATCGTAATATAATTAAAATTATGATCTGGCTTCAGTTCTCACTAAATTTGGTTAATGGGCAATATTTTCCACAATTAATCTAAACAAAAATAATTTCAAGACCAAGAAAATAATTTTGTTTTCGGGCAAAAAGTTATGTTAAATTTGGGGGTAATAAACCGGGTACTTCTTGGCAGTGTTTAGGTTCAACATCAGAAAGGTATTTATTGTCTGTTGGAAAAATGTTGTTAATGCATACTTATTGCAGATTTTGTAGTTTACATCAGTCTGAAAGATTCGCTTCATCCAAATTTTTAGAAATTTAATTATTTCACTCACCTGAAACTTCTTCTTCTGCTTCTGAAAGTATGAATAACTCTTGTAACCAACAAGAAAAATGTTCTTATAATGTCAATGGTATTAAGGTTCCAACAAAATTAGAAACTTTGCAGAAAATCTCAGCAATTCTGATTTTGATGCACTGATGAAGGCCAAGAAAAAATATGAGTATTCTGAAAAATAGAGTGGTTCTTCAAAGAAAATCTCTCTTCAAATTAAATTCGAAATCTGTGAAAAAATAGGTTTTAAGGAAATTATTGATAATTTTGCCACTCAGAAAGCAAGAAAGATTATTTTATAATTAGGTAATTATAATGATTAGGTACCTAGTCTGTAAACTGTAGAACAACTGATTGATATACATACTTTTCGTTGAGTATTGAGTTGATACTTTTTTATGCAAAGGTGATAATATTGTATGTTTTTTATTTTGATAAAGTATTTTGTTGATATTAAATAAGCCGGCCAAAAAAATAATGTTTTCAAATTTTATTTGCAGTTTTACTCATGAATCACTTTTTCACAACGATTGTGATGTAGGAATACGATGAAAATATCTAACTATCTAATCTATTTTTCCATAAAAACTGAAAAATAACAAAACTGCAGCATAACAATAAATTTAAAGGCATTTGACTTTGAACAGACAAAGAATTTAGCCAGCGGCGGTTGATAATACAGTGAAGATTGTAAATTTCATTAAGTCGCAGCCTAAGCAATCCCGACTTTTTGCCATTCTGTGCGATGAAATGAGTGAAAGTGCTGTCAAGATTGTTTGGGCTTGTTAATGAATTATGATTGTTTTTGTTGTAAAATTACGCGATGGGGCATAATTTTATATTCTTTATTTCCTTATTTCTTGTTCTTTCTTTCTTCATTTTACACTTTTGACTTTTCTGTTTCTTGTTTTTTGTTTTCAACATCGTTTTCTTAATCATGGCTCTTCTTCACATTACTTTCATCTTGTTTTTGACTACTACTTTCCTCATAATAATATTATAAGTCAAAATATATATTATTCGAGTATCATATTCTGTAGAGTTTTGTAAGTAACTAATTTAACCATATGACTGGAATGGGGAAATATAAAAAGCTTTACTAAAAATTGAAACTAAGACTAATATATCACTTGAACAATATCTAAACACTCAAAAATATTTCACTCCAACAAATCTATTCAAAATGCTTTTTTATTATTTAGTAAACAAAGGCAGCCATTTTATCGCAAACGAATACATATACATAACGATTTTGCTTAGCTTATTTATTTTCATAAACTTTTTCATCAAAATTAGTTTCTTGGTCTTGAAAATATTTTTATTTGGGAAAAAGACGATAAACCTCCAAGGAAAAAATCATGTCTAGTTAAGACGTATCAGTATAATTCCGCAATACCGTCAATATCCAGTGGAGTCAGAGCACTGAATGAAAACGTTAGCCCTCCAAAAAAGAAGAAAGTAAGATTTGATCTCGAAAATATATCTATATTCACTTACAACAAAACCACAAACTGAAAAATCTTACAAGATGCTTTCAAGAAAAACATTAATCCGATTTAAATCCTTCAGACCTACAGCATCCAGTCAAAATTCTCCACAAACTGATATAAATAGAGAAAGATCATGGCGACTTGATTCCGCATGTCTACCGACATCGAATCTGTATAAGATACCGATTGAAATAAATGAAAAAAACCATTTCGATATGGTTCCGCAAACCTATTACCATTCAGAGACAGTAGTGTACAAATTGAAGAAAAATAACGATATTCTTCCACGAAGAACATCAATCCCGTTTGACGCAGCAATGCCGTCAACATCTTATGAAAATAAATCAGAAATGGATCTTTGTAACTGCTTGAATTTAAGATGCCATGGTCGCTTTGGAGAATGCTTAGAATGTGCTTCTAAGAAATGTGGACCAGAATGTAAGTTTAACCGACCGTTTTACATTAACAGAATCATTTATTTACATTCTGAAAAGGTTATCACAAACCCTTTGTTGAAGTAAAAATCTTAATTGTGTTTTCTAATTATTTTGAAGAAAAATGTTTACATATGTGTTTGAAATTGAAGGTATGTAGATTATTCATTCATATAAGATATACATGAATTTTTTTATAAAAATTTCAAACCTCGTTGAGCTCAAAAACTATTGAAACGTTTCCCTCCGTGTCCTTGCTGTTAATAAAAAAAGTTGTTTAAATAACTTAAGCGGATTGAATAAATTATTGTTAGTAATTTTTTCGTGTATAGATATAGTAATAATAGTAATAAAACAACACTGCCTATTGACATGTGCAGTGTTGCCGTTTCAGTTGGGAGGCGGGAAATTCAAACAAGAAAAGCCTTTTACATTAGCCTACAGAATGTTGTTATTGAGTAGAGAGTGAGTTTACTAATTCAATCAACTGATGATCTTGAATCAAATTATTCTCGGTAATATTTTTTTGTTTTGTACAAAACACATAGAGACTAATGGAGAACATTGAAACAGGTGTCAGACAGTGTAAAAGTGAGTGTGGTAATAGTAGTACATGTCTTGGATTTCTCAATGTGAATATTCATCTAGTATCTTTTAAGGACTTTCACTTTTGTGAATTGTTCATTTAACAAATTTTGGGGCAGCTGTGTGTATGTCCTCAGTGTCGATTCATTGTACAATCAACCAATCAATATATATATCATAAGTTCTTACATGTATTTATTGTAATTAAATATTTACCTCTAGTATTCGATTCACTTTCCCCATTTTGTATTCTATAAGTATCTTCATTAGCCATTTGAAAGTATTATCTGATGTGGAATTTTCAATATTGCCAATCATTTCCTTAATGCTTCTTTGACACTTCTCAATTTGTCACTGTGCAATCCAATCAAACGTTCTTTCCATAATTGCATCCATTCAGGTTTGAGTTAAATATTGTAGGTATCTTCGGTTCCATTTTCCATTTCTTCACACCTATACAATTCGAAATTATGTATGATTGTAACATTCAAGTTCATTTCAAATGATAAGCATTCTCACCTCTTATTCGAACTTATTCTTAAAGTCACACTCACTAATGAAAACATCAATTTGTGGTGAGCAAAATAGACAAGCTACAATTGCATCATATCGCCTATTCAAATTGACAGCTAGCTAAAAAAGGATCAGAACACTCTCTAGGGTAGAATCTGAAGTTTCATTCACTGAAAAGAAAATAAAAAAATCGCTCAATTTCACAGTAACAGTTTTGAAAAAAAACTTTTCACATCAACTTAATGAAAGTACTGAAGTTGCTTGCTAACTTGCTGACTTTTTGCTATTCTGTGTGATCAAATGGGAAGTGAGCACAAAGCATTCCTGCTTCATTGTGAAGTACGGTGGCTCTGAAGAGGTAAAGTGCTGTCAAGATTGTTCAAGCTTCTTAAGGAAATAATATTGTTTTTGTTGGAAAATCACAATAGGTCAGAAATTTTTCTTTTTGATTTCCTTATTTCCTGTTCCTTGTTCTCCTCAATATTATTTTACACTTCTCACTTTACTGTTATTTGTTCTTTGTTTTCAACATCATTTTCCTCATTGTGGCTCTTCTTCACATTACTTTCATCTTGTTTTTGACTTCTGGTTTCTTCATTATCTTCTAATATCCTAGTTATTATTTTTATATCATGTATTTCAATTTTATTCTAGAGCCGATATCCTTTCAAGTATCTTCGCCAAATCCTCGCATCTGAGCCAAATACACTTAGATTTCGTAGTGTCCAAGGTTTACCCTCAATCCAATTTTCCATTAAGTTATGGGAAGTTTGCTGGAGTATAATCAAGAATAGTACCTCATTTTTTCATATATTCTTTCATTCGTTTATTCGTATATTGTCCATTATTTCCGATCTTACTTAATGAACTTTTGTATTAAATTTAGTTTCAACCATTTTTATGTATTCTATTATCCCGTCTGACACTTAACTTTTGTGTTCCAGTGAAAATATTATAACATTCTGAAGAAAGCATTCATAAAAATGTTTGTTTCCAATACCTTTTACGCTTATGTCACATTTTGTAGATTTCATCATGCTTTGATCTTCTAGTTTTTTAAATGTGTACTCATCGCCTCTCATTGTGGTTATTATTATCTCTTATGAATACAGATATATTGAATATCATTTCTCTTATAGATATAGCTGAAAAATTTTTGAGTGACCTTACCTTTTAATTGTTCTGTATCTCCTTCATACAGCTTAGACAATTTTTCAAATATTTCATCATTTACCAGTACAGCTCATAATATGTGTTATGTATGTATGTACAAATGTATGTTTTTATATATTCATAATCATGAATACTACTCGGTACCTATGCGGTTTATAACCAAGTCCATAATTCTATATGCTTTTAAAGTTATTCCATTTATGTTACAGTTTCCAGAAAAGTTTTTTGTTTTAATGAATTTTCGTTTTTAGTTTCGTAATCCGAATTATTTATTTATACAGTGAAAAGTCTCGGACCTATAACTTGTTGTTTTTAGTATGATTAGAATAAAAATATCCTTTTTATTGTTGTAACTTAATAAAAAGACAGATATGCAATAACCTAAACTGTCTAATATCACTAGCAGCCAACTTCACAGCGTACTAGCATGTTGCCATTTTAACTTTCAACACAAAAAATATTCTATGCAACGTTGTAAAATATTATTTTTGTTATAATACATTGTCTAACATATACTGTAATAACATTGTATAAAGAATATTCTTTATACAATGGTTATACTATTATTACTCATATAGGTAAGACTCCTATATGGACAGCTGGTATTACATATATGTCTACATATTTTCATTTTATTTGTTTCAGATAGTTAAATCATTGTAATTATAGCGGTTTTATGTCGTGATGTACAACGCGAAAAATCGTTTTTTCTTAAATATACGTAAAGATATCATCAATTGATGATTTCGATTGGTTAACGAGATAAACATTTCAAAGTGTTTAAATTTCAAAAGTCAACAATTGTCAAAAATATTTTTTTAAGTGAATGAAAGTAAGACGGTTAATAAGTGTTATTTGTATATTAAAATTGTAGAAGTTTTAAAATGCCGTTGACTTTGAGTAAAGAAACCAATTTGTATTACAAAAATTTGGTAGTGACAAAATTCAATAACTGGTTGAAAATGGTTAAGGAGAAGAAAAAACAAACTTATCAAGACCAAAACTCAACGGTATCGTTCCAAGCTCCAAAGGAGGAAAAAGATGCTAACGATACGAAGATTATCGTGACTCCTGCAGATAAGTTCGATGCATCACCACCAATGAACTGTAGCGACGCCAATTCCAAGGAAGTTCTAAACAGAAAAGATGCGAAAGAGGAGGAACATATGGATTTTTTGAACGAGAGCTTCTACGAGAAAATGAGATTACTTCAAGAATTCAGAAACATCGGTCTCTACGTGTATTGCGACTCTTGCGATAAGTATAGATACCTGCCCGACGTGAAAGATCCCCTGGATCTATCTGACAAATGGTATTGTTGGATGAATCCAGATGGGAGGTATAATAGATGCGAAATCAAGGAAGAATCGATCGACGATAAAGAAAAGGAGCTGATGATATTTAATAAATATAACGCGGGTAGCATCGTCTGGGCAAAAATCGAAGGTTATCCATGGTGGCCGGCTATGGTGGAAGATGATCCGGAAATCGAGAATTATTTTTGCTTGAAAGATTCCTTAGAACCGGTAAGTCTAATATTTCTCTTGGTCACTTTCATTAGGTTAGTGTTGTAAGTACCATTTTTTTAGTTCATGTCACGTACAGGATGATTTTGTTTTAATATCGAAATTATTAAGTTACCTTATATACAGGGTGATTTTTTTACTTATTCCAATATTTCATTTGGAGTGGAAATCGAAATAAATTTCAAGTTACCTTAAATAGAGTGCGATTCTTTTTATCAACTGAAAGTGGAGAGTGGGAAATTTGTAAACTCGTATACAGCTTTATTGTTTTTTTTTTTTTTAATTTGTAAATATTGATGGCCATATATAGGGTGATTAATCGACTTTTTTTCGTAATATATTTCGATAAAATTCTTAAAACGACACAAGGTATTTGATCTATGGAGTTAGTCACACTGTGTATTGACGGATAACGATTATTTTCAGACGCACTACCACGTGACATTTTTCGATTCCGACGCGGTGACTAGATCTTGGGTGAAGGCCGAAAATTTGAAACCGTTCTTGAAAAATATCGACGATAACCTTGTGCTGAACGATAAATTCAATAAACTCAAACTCAGGATGGACGTAGCCGTCAAACAGGCTAAAGAAGCCGTCGAAATGAAGCTGCTCGACAGACTGAAAAAGTACAGCTTCATATATAGATATGCGAAATATTCGAGAAACACGAAGCGACAGAGATACGCGAGTGAGGATGGCGGCGGTAAACAGAAGAAACGCGCGAAGTTGGGTGATGAGACGGAATCTTCGGCGGAAGACTACGAAGAAGAAGAAGAAGAGGAGCAAGAAGTAGAGGAGGATGAAGAAGAGAAGGAGGATGAAATATGAGGAGAATAGCAGAAAGATACTTTTGAGTGATGGTGTCGTGATTTGAAGGAAAAATATTCGTTCTAATTTTTGATAAAAATTTGTTAATTTTCTCAATAAAGTTTGTTATAAAATCATTTTTTTTTTTATTAATTTTATGCAAATAATTTTTTATGCCTAATTTCAACAGTTTCGGCCTTATCCTTAAATAAAAAAATAAAATTCACATATAACAGGGGAAACAAATAGAGAAAAAATCGATATTTATTAGAGTAGTCTGGGATACAGTTCTCACTCACCTCATCAACATTTCAGAAGGAGCTGTTATTATACCGATACTCAATCGGTTCATCCTATACATGCCTCTATGGTTGGTAATAGTTTGAATGACACTGCCCCGCTGATATACTTTCGAAAGCAAATATGCTTAATATGGATCCAGCTTGAAAAAGTATGTGGGACACTCCCATCGGGTTTCGGAATAACCACCACAGGGGAGCCCAAGTCGATAGTGACAACAATTTCAAGCTGCTCATACAATAAAGGAGTGAACAGTATAAAATAGAACAACAATGAAATTGTATTAAAACATACATATAAAATAAACGAAATCCTAAAATATACACAGATCTTCTTTGAAATAAACAAATTTAGTTCTGTTTAGAGGTTGAGTAAATACAAAAAGATTATTATTATCTTTGAAATTTACATAATCTAAATATAACTCAGTAAATACAGGGTGATTTTATATTCGACAGACAATGCTTTACCACAGAGAGAGCTCAATAAATGATTCATTTTGATATGGGAATGTGAATCCTTACGTGGCCTAGTTGTTGAGACTGGAGCATATTTTGTTTTAAATTGTCTGAATATTTCTAGTTGAAAAACTAATAACCTTTTATGGAACTAAAACGATCTTTCTTTTTTCTTAATTTCAAAACTTTCCCATTTTCTGAACAATTCTCTTGTTCATTGGCAAACAGAAACATTATCTAAATAGTTTTAGTTTGAAAATAACAAGGTATAAGACATCAATCAATACAAAATATAAGTCAAAGTTTTAAAATTTCTATACAAAATCTGTCACACTGGGATTTTCTAGAAAACCAAAATAACTTCACAATCTTCAATAATTATTTTTGTCCGTACATTAAAATTAGGATTTAGTTACATATTCACTGAGAAGTTCAATCAAGACAGATAAAGTGTGTTAAGTAAATGGATTACAAAAACATTTGTGTGAAGATCAATTATAGAAACGAACACTATTGTACAAAATCAGAATCTATTTTTCTATATAGAGAAAATTCTAATTTCAAATTAACTTCTGTTAACAATGTGATTTTTAATTATGAGAAATTTTTTAATCAAGAAAAATGGCAAGTAACAAAAGCAGTTCTATACGATTCCCATTATATTATTATCGAAAAAAATTTGAGAGCATTCATTTGCTATTTTTCAAAGAGCATAAACTAGAAAATAATTATAATAATAATTTCAAATTGTTCACAGTATCTAGTACAAGATAAGTAATTATTGAACTTACCACTGAATTTTAGAGTTGTTCGAATTCAGTCAGAGTAATGATAGTCTTTCCTTTAAGAAATAATCCTTTGATAATTTGCAGTTATTACAAATACCAAAATCAGTTGATATCTTATAAATCACTTCTTCCTGTAGTTTTTTGTATCTTTCGACCAAATGGATCAAATTACATATTTTGTTCAATACCTTTAGTGAGTTACTAATTCAATCAAATAACCATCTGATATCAAATTATACGCAGTAATATTTTGTTTGTTTGTTTGTTTTGTACAAATCACATAGAAACTAGAGGAGTACATAGAAACCGGCGTCAGACAGTATAATAGTGAGTGTGGTGGTAGCAGTAGGTAGTAGTAAATGCAGCACACAAATTGTCCTCGTGTACTTTATGAAATAATCAACACTTTTCCATTCAATCAAACGTTTATTCCATAATTGTGGTAATGTTTGTCTCGAAGATTTGTTGGCACATGTCTATAGTAAATTTGTATTCAAATAAAACTAGTATTTGATATTATTTCTTTCAAACATTCTATGCTAGATAAAACATAAATGCAGTTACATAGCAATGTTGCCTAGCTTATATTTTTTCATAAACATTCTCGCTAAAATTATTTTCTTGATCTTTGTTTAGATCAATTGTGGGAAATATTGTCCATTAACCAAATTTAGTGAGAACTAGAGCCACATTCTTATTGGTTTTTAATAATATTACGATGTATAAATAAATATTTTTGAAACGTAACATGAATCCAGATAATAAACAAATAAATTGTAAAATTTGACAACATTGAGGTTTACTGTAAGTTGGCTTCAGTTATATTCAAACATGCCAGCTGGGTTAATCTTTTTTATGCGTCCGTCCAAGGTCAAAGTAAACCAAAGTTTCAAACAAAGGAACTTCGGAATTCATTATAATGTTAGAAACGGAATTGGTATCTAGTTGGAAAACTTACTTATGTTTAAGTTTTATACGTGAAGATTAAGTGAATGTAGTTTATGTAATGAAGTAAATTTTGACTGAAAATGTTTACATTTTTAAAATTTTGATTCTTATAGTAGGCATGTACAATTATTTTTCACATTTTCTACACATTTAACTAAGTAATTTGATAAAAATACTCACGTACACACCACAATGTTTTATGTTGATGAATATGCTTTTAAGGTGTTGGCAAGTGTTTGAATATCTTTTTTAATAACAAGTATAGGCACTACACCAATACTGGAAGTAGTTTACAAATAATTTATTTTTAGGTAAAGGAGCGTGATTTCTCATTTACCAAAATGGCCTCTAATAAAAAAGAATTGTATGTACTCGTAACATATTTACTAATTTCGCTATGGTAGCTTGATCTGAACTGGGCCTGGAAATTTGTAGTGTAACGTCTGTGAATGTCAAGTTACAAAAAAAGAATTATATTATTGAAGTAACAACAAGAGAACCGCATCTACCCGGCTTTGAAGATTTTTGCAGTGATTCTATCATTTAGGAAATATTTTTGGAAATTTGATAAAACAATCCCCAACAACACATTTTTTTAAATATTTACCTGTATATAATGATTGATATAATAGGAGCGTTTGGATGGATTCACATGGGGACCTTGTCTTATTTTTTTAGCTTCTCAACAACCAGTTGAAAGTATATTGTTATCAAGTCATTCTAATGGAAGCAAAAACGTTGAGAGAACGAAAAGGGAACAGTATTCTTTTCAAAACAACAAAACATCAAAATGTAGGCTTACAGCTGTCCTATGGAAGGTATCTATTTTATATTAATTATATGTATAAAGAATTTTGAGGGGACCACATTTCTAAATGTTTTCTCACATTTGTTCTTAGCTTTTCAACTCTCTGTCATCCTTTACTGTTACGAGATATATAGAATAATTGTAGATAAGTATAATTTTGAATATGCCTCTTTCTGTTACTCCTTTTAATTTTGTTGGTACATGTCTTCTTTTTCCCTCAATGTATTTTTTATAGATTATCTTCTAAAGCAGAAGATCAAAATTCATTATTTTCATTATTAAAATGGAGTTTATCACTCCACTCTATCATAATCCTTTTTTTTCGTGTTTAAAACTCATCAGATTGATTCCTTATCATATATAGCTGTCATAACAAATCCTGATCTCATTTTGTACATTGCTGACTTGCTGTACTATTATGACAAAAACTTTTTGTAAATGACTGACATCCAACCCAATTTTACTTAGAAAATTTTTAAATTGTGAAACAAGATATTTTCTAAAACGACTCATTTCTTCAATAATGAGTACATGGATGTGCACATAGCTTCTCAACTCAGATACAGAAAATTCAGGAAAAACGAGTCAACATTTGTCCTTACTTTTATACATTACATCTACAACTTTTCTTGAAATAGGGTGTCCAGTAAAAATTGAAAATCAAGTACTAGTCTCCTCCCGAATTTTCCAGGTTGGTTTTCACATTTTCCCAGTCGAAATTTCGTTAATTTACTATCACCCTTCTATTATGATGAATATTAATTTTAGAAAATACAAGTATAATACAACAACCAAATTTTTTTAGTTTAAATAATTCTTCGCTCACTGCTGTTTTTGAGAGTCTCCAAAAATTTTCTATCTATTCTTTTTATGATACGCAACAATATTCTACCCTAAATTTTGAAATTCGTTGATTTGTGCATCGAAATTACGCGAAAAAAATTGCTATTTTCAAGTTGTTCTATTGGAATTTATTGAAAAATAAATAAAATTGATTGACTTGGACATAAGAAACATTATCGGCTTGACAATTAACGTGTTGACAGTTGAACAATGAGTTTAGTCATATTTATGAAATTTTTGTGCCAAATGGAATTGGGCATCAAATTGACGGAAAGGGGCATAAACATGTTTGGCTCTGCGGTCAACGTGTTAATCATGGAATTACTCGTATTTATGACGCTTTAAGACAATATAATTGAATTTTTCTTTGAAATGATAAAATTTGGCATAATGATTTGCATAAAACTAATGGGAAAATAGGATTTTTCAACAAACTTTATTGAGAAAATTACAAATTTTTATCAAAAATTAGAACGGAAATTTGAATTCCGACAAAAAATTTTTTAAAAATC
The DNA here is from genome assembly GCF_026230105.1 of Diorhabda sublineata. Taxonomy (NCBI): domain Eukaryota; kingdom Metazoa; phylum Arthropoda; class Insecta; order Coleoptera; family Chrysomelidae; genus Diorhabda; species Diorhabda sublineata. The sequence continues at coordinate 7,743,104 of NC_079486.1, forward strand.
ACGACAACGCCATTCAAAAATATCTTTCTGCTATTCTCCTTATACTTCGACCTCCTTCTCTACTTCATACTCCTCTACTTCTTATTCGTAGTCTTGGTTTGATTGGATTGCACAGTGACAAATTGACAAGTGTAAAAGGAGCATTAAACAAATGGCAATACCAATACTGACAACTCCACATCAGATAATACTTCGAATGGCTAATGAAGATGCTAATAGAAAACAAAATGGGAAAAGTGAATCGAATAATAGAGGTAAATATTTAAATACAATAAATATATGTAAAAACTTATGGTATACATGTTGATTGTGCAATGAATCGAAACTGAGGTCATTCAGACAGCTGACGAAAATTTGTTGAATGAACATATTACAAAAGTAAAAGTCCTTAAAAAATACTATGAAGATAAGAAGAATATTCACATTGAGAAATTGAGTACTACTATTACCGCACTTACTATTACACTGTCTGACGCCTGTTTCGATGTTCTCTGTTAGTCTCTATTGTTTTGTACAAAACAAAAAAATATTACCGAGTATAATTTCATTTAAGATAGTCAGTTTATTGAATTAGTAAACTCATTCTGGCATTGAACAAAATATGTACTTTGATCCATTTGGACTATTTCTTGAAAGAAAGACTACCATTACTCAGATTGAATTAGAACAACTTCCAAATTCAGTGGTAAGTTCAATAATTACTCATCTTTTACTGGATACTGTGGACAATTTGATTCTTGGTATCCCTTAAATAAATCCCAACAAATCATATGATTTTATATTAAACCCCGTAGTTATGAAAAAGCTACTTTCGAGTAGATAAACTCAAATATTTGAGATCACTAAAATCCTTTTCATAGAAAATATGTATTGTTTTAATTTTTGTTTCCGCTCTAACTCCTTCATTATTTCCAAGTCGAACAACATTACTAACTAATTAAACAATACGATAGGATCGAGAAATATAAAAAGCTTTTCTTAGGTGATGAGATGTTTAAAAAATGTTTTTAAAGAATTTGAATTTTAAAAATCTGTCCCCACTTTCATGAATAAATTCAAGGCATTTTTTTTGTAAATTAGTTTTTCCCTGTCCTTGCAAAATGAAGTACCCAATAGGTCCATGTATTCATGTTTGTTTCCTGTTTTTATTTTTTATTGGAACCTCAATATCAGTGACATTATTATAACATTTTCCGTATTGGTTATAAGAGAGTCTCACTCTTGGAAGCACTTACAGTTTCAGATGAGTGTAATAATTCAATTTAGGAAAATTTAGATGCATTGTTGTAAAATACAGAATATTCAATAAATATGCATGAATATGATTTACACAAGCTAAATGCTTTTAAGACGTTGGCAATATCTAATACTAATGAATGAATCACCTCTTCCCAAATAGTAATTACAAAGCCAGATCGATGAGTCCATCACTTTTTGATTTTCCCACCTGCCAACTGAAACGGCAACACTGTACATGTCAAAATACAGTGTTGTTTTCTCACTATGTCTATACACCAAAAAATTGCTAACAATAATTTATTCAAACTGCTTAAGTTTGCTGCATCAAACGGGATCGATGTTCTTCGTGGAAGAATATCATTATTTTTCTTCAATTTGTACACTACTGTCTCTGAATAGTAAAAGACTTGCGGAACCATATCGAAATGGTTTTTTTCATTTATTTCAATCTGTGTCTTATACTGATTCGATGTCGGTAGACTTGCGGAATCAAGTCGCCATGATCTTTCTCTATTTATATCAGTTTGTGGATAATTTTGACTGGATGCTGTAGGTCTGACGGATTTAAATCGGATTAATCTTTTTCTTGAAAGCATCTTGTGAGATTTTCAGTTTGTGATTGGATTGCACATTGACAAATTGAGAAGCATTAAGGAAATGATTGGCAATATTGAAAATTCCACATCAGATAATACTTTCGAATGGCTAATGAAGATGCTTATAGAATACAAAATGGGGAAAGTGAATCGAATAATAGAGGTAATTATTTAATTACAATAAATATATGTAAAAACTTATGATATACATATTGATTGGTTGATTGTACAATGAATCGACACTGAGGACATACACACAGCTGCCCAAAATTTGTTAAATGAACAATTCACAAAAGTAAAAGTCCTTAAAAGATACTAGAAGAATATTCACATTGAGAAATCCAAGACATGTACTACTATTACCACACTCACTTTTACACTGTCTGACACCTGTTTCAATGTTCTCCATTAGTCTCTATGTGTTTTGTACAAAACAAAAAATATTACCGAGTATAATTTGATTCAAGATCATCAGTTGATTGAATTAGTAAACTCACTCTCTACTCAATAACAACATTCTGTAGGCTAATGTAAAAGGCTTTTCTTGTTTGAATTTCCCGCCTCCCAACTGAAACGGCAACACTGCACATGTCAATAGGTGGTGTTGTTTTATTACTATTATTACTATATCTATACACGAAAAAATTACTAACAATAATTTATTCAATCTGCTTAAGTTATTTAAACAACTTTTTTTTATTAACAGCAAGGACACGGAGGTAAACGTATATATAGTGTTGATATATAAACATAAAGTTTTATCAAGTTTTCGAACTGCCTTTTCAGTCAGCAAAAGACGATGTCGTTTTTCTAAGTGGAATTAAATGATTATAGTACAAGATGTAAATTTTCACTTGCAGAAGAAAAATGTTCATTAATAATCCCCTATTTTGAGAAGAAACGGTTAGTTCTTAAGGTGGAAACATTTTCCATAAACTATATTAAAATTTGGATCTAAAACGACGTATTAGTTGATAACAAACAAATAATAAATGATTGTGGTTTTTGTTGTTGGAGACGTATATGTTTTAATCATCAGTTGTAGTAATTACAGAAAAATGTAAACTATAAAATGCTCTGAATTGATTTAGAGATGTAATGTTTGAAAATTTATGAAAATATTAAAAATTATTTTCAAAAAAAAATTTAAATAAACTTGTACGATATTAAAGAAAAATGAAAATAAAGTGGTTGACTGTGTTTTTTTGTGAAAAACTAATTTGATTTGCGTACATATATGGAACGGTCTAAACAAACATGTTTTTTGATATTGAAATTACATAAAAACTTCTATAAATTGATCCTACAGAATGGGATTTTTTTTCCTATACAGAACAGTAAAAAGTGAAAAGTTATAACTACATAATAAACATTTTAGAGTATGATATTAAGTTGTAGACAATTGTAATTGCCGTGAAAACATACTTCGTTCTTTAAACTTCGTAATTTTCGGTCTGACTATTTACCTAGTTTTACCCCAAACGCGCCGTCTCTTAACCACGGCAATTAGAGAGTTTTCACACCAAAAAGTTTCCAATAAAAACCAACAAAACTCGTTGAATTCCAACCAAAAATCTCAAGTTCATCTACGATTTTTTTCTCAGGATTCTTGTCTGAATAATTACATCAAAAACAATTTGAGATAATTCCATATTCGATTTTTATATTACCATTTAACCAATCTAATCACTTTGTACAAATTAAACATTATATGTGCAAATCGAACTAAACGAGTAATGGAGAACTGTTCTGAAAAGTTTTGATTGTTTGTGACTTGGTTGAGATATTATAGATTATAAGGGAGACTAGCTAAAACGTTCAAATAAGATGTGAGAATGCTTATCGTTTGAAACGTAAATGAAAATGATTTCTTTCTGAACTTGATTGATACAATCATACATAATTTAGAATTGTATAAGTATGGAGAATTGGAAAATGGAGTCGAAGATACCTCCAATAATGATCTTTAACTCGAATGGATACAATTATGGAATAAACGTTTGATTGAATGGAAAAGTGTTGATTATTTCATAAAGTACGCTAGGACAATTTGTGTGCTACATTTACTACTACCTACTGCTACCACCACACTCACTATTATACTGTCTGACGCCGGTTTCGATGTACTCCTCTAGTTTCTATGTGATTTGTACAAAACAAACAAACAAACAAAATATTACTGCGTATAATTTGATATTAGATGGTTATTTGATTTAATTAGTAACTCACTAAAGGTATTGAACAAAATATGTAATGTTGAGATTTTATAAATTATAGAGTTGGCAACAATGCAGTTTGCCAATGATCCATTCATGGCACTTTTGGCGCGACATGATGTATTAATTGTAAGGTTAGCTAGTAGTTTTTCACTCACCACGTTGTGTTATATTTTTGACCAAAAATCAATAAACCTTTTATTTGGAGGATGTTTTAATCTAGTGACAACCTAAAACCGTAACGGGTTCTTAACAGGTTATGGGCCCAGAAGGCGAATAAGAAAGAAATAAAATTTTTAAGACATTAGAAGTTAAATAAGTTAATAAAATGGCCAATACCATAATAAACCTTCCTCAACTCACAACTGCGACAAATTTCAATAACTGGATGTTCAGAGTTACCATATTATTAGATGAAAGACAAATATCTGAAGTTTTGGAGAAAACAGAAGAAAATTACAGCGAAGAAAGACAAAAAGCAGAATTCAGAGCCAAGGATTCGAAAGGCAAAAGCATAATAGTACAATGTCTAGCTGACAAGCATTTAGATCTGGTTAAAGATGCCAAGACTACCCAAGAAATGATTAAAGCACTAGAAAATATATTTGAAAGAAAAAGTGTGTTCACAAAGCTAACTTTTAAACGTGAGCTGCTGACATTGAAGCTAAGGCGAGGCGAAAAACTAGAAGATCACTTTTTAGTATTTGATACCCTTATAAGAGATTTAGAAAACTCAGGATCTAAACTGGAGGAGGAAGACAAGATATGCCACTTACTATTATCAAGATCAATATAGAAACAATGAATACAAGTATTAAAATGGACTTTGTAAAACCAAGATTACTGGATGAAGAAATGAAGCTTAAGTCGAGGCAGGAGAAATTATCTACTAATGAAATGTCGTTTCAAACTAGTCTACAGCTCATTTGTTACAAGTGTCACAAACCAGGACACAAAATGACTGAATGTCGACAAAAAAGGAGAGTGGATTCTAGAGGCCATCCCAGAGGAAATTTTCGAGGTGGTTTCTCTTCCCGAGAAAAATTTTTAGCTGGAAATTCCAACACTTATAATGGGCAAAATCAAGGTAGTAGTCAATCACAAGCAAATTCAGCAAGTGACATAGCCTTCATTGCTTTAAGTGGCACTGAAGCTAGCTGCAATGTAGCAACATCTGATGTGCAAACTTTTATTTTGGACTCTGGATGCACACAGCACATGGTTATGGGAGAAATGGTAAAATATATGACTGAAATAGAAGATATCCACACAATAAAAATTGGAACTGCAAAGAATGGTGAAGCTTTGTTTGCAAACAGAAAAGGAACATTAAATGGCAAATGTCAAGGTAAAGGTATAAAAATTGAAGCGCTCATTGTATCAGGTATGTCACACAACCTTATTTCTGTATCAAAACTAATAGAAAAGAATTTTAACATTTGTTAATGGGATTGATGGGACAAGACAAGCAATTTTAGATAAAGAACATTCTAAGTTTAAATGTGAAATGTCAAATAATTTATTTTGTCTTTATGTTGATATTAATAATAAACCAGATGATGTAGCATACATGAATAATAGTAATACTGATGTAAATTTTTGGCACAGGCGATTAGGGCACATAAATAGGAATAATTTGAAAAGATTAGGTTTACCCTATAGTTTAGAAATATGTAAAGCTTGTATGGAGGGAAAAAGTACACGTAAACCATTTTTTTTATGTAACTAAATCAGTACAAAGATTGGTCAATTGATACATTCAGATATTGCAGGTCCAGTTACAGTAGCTACACCAGAAGGGTACAAATATTTCCAAGTTTTGATTGATGATTATTCACATTTTCTGATAGTAAAGCTACTAAGAAATAAAACTGAGGCAGATCAGAATATCATTGACTATTAAATTGATTAAGACGCAACATAATTCAAAAACGCAAAGAATTCGTATTGACAATGGCGGGGAGTTGATATCAAATGATTTTAAAAATTTTTGTCGAAGTAAAGGTATTGAGCTGGAATATACTATGCCACATTCTCCACAAGAAAATGGAGTAGCCGAGCGAATGAATCGAAGCCTACTGGATAAGGTACGCACCAAATTTGCCGAAACAAACTTGCCAAGAAAATTATGGGGAGAAGCTATTTTATGCTCAGCATATGAATTAAATCGAACACCAACCCAAGCCGACAATGGGGAAACACCAGCAACCAGATGGTACAAGAAGAATGATTTAGGAAAATTGAAAATATTCGGAAGTCAAGCATGGGCAGTAATTTTACCAAGACAAAGTAAATTAGAAAGAAGAGCACAACCTTGCATCATGATGGGATATACCAAAGCTGGATATAAACTTTGGAATTATGAGGACAACAAAATTTTTCACTCAAGAGATGTCAGATTTGATGAAACAACAACAGATTACAATGAAATTATTAAGGCTAGTGGGAAGAAAAGTATAAATGAAAAGGTCATAGAGATACAATACGAAAATGAATTACAAGAAGAACCAAATGCCATAGAGGAAGAAGCAATAGAAGAGACTGACTTCAGCAATAATAATGATGAAACAGAAAGCACAAGGTCAGAGGATGTAGATGAAAGCTTACCCAAAGTAGAGAGTACACAGAGAGGAACTAGAACAGTCAAAATATCTGAATGAATATGAAGTTTACACAGCTTATTGTCTAATATCAGCAGAGTAAGATGACCCTATAAGCTATAAAGATGCCGTAAAGGACCAAGATTGGATAAATGCTATGAAAAAGGAACTAGATGCGCACGAGAGATTGAATACGTGGACAGAATCGGAGCTACCAACAAATGGAAATGTTATTCAAACAAGATGGGTTTTCAGGACAAAGGAAGATGGAACGAACAACTAGTAGACCTGACATCAGTTATGCTGTGTCATACTTGAGCAGATTTTTGGATCGTGTAACTAAAGAGACCTGGACTGCAGGAAAACGAGTCTTGAGGTATCTACAGGGAACTAAAACTCTAGGATTGACTTATACTAAACATACAAATAGTGACGTAATACTTGAAGGATATTCAGATGCTGATTGGGCAACGAACAAGGAAAGTAGAAAAAGCATTAGTGGATCTATAATTTTATATGGTAATAACCCAATATCATGGTTATCCAAGAAACAAACTTGCGTGGCTTTATAAACAGCGGAAGCTGAATATGTGGCAGCAGCACAAACAGCTCAAGACCTAATCAACGTAAAGGGTATTTTAGGGGACTTAAATACTATTGCCAAAACGATTCTATATTGTGATAATAAGAGCACAATTTTAATGTCCAAAAGCAATGAAAATTCGAAAAGAACCAAACATATTGATATTAAAAACCATTATATAAAAGATTTAATTAGTAAGAGGGAAATAGAAATAAATTATGTATCAAGTGAACAAAATTTAGTCGATATGTTTACTAAATCATTATATATAATTGTGTATAATTTAAAGAATCATGTTTTTAGTTGTATATTACATAATATCTTAAGTTGATTGAGCGATTTTCATTAATACATGTCAAATCGAGGAGGAGTGTTGAGATTTTATAAATTATAGAGTTGGCAACAATGCAGTTGGTCAATGATCCATTCATTGACACTTTTGGCGCGACATGATGTATTAATTGTAAGGTTAGCTAGTAGATTTTCACTCACCACGTTGTGTTATATTTTTGACCAAAAATCAATAAACCTTTTATTTGGAGGATGTTTTAATCTAGTGACAACCTAAAACCGTAACGGGTTCTTAACAGGTTATGGGCCCAGAAGGCGAATAAGAAAGAAATAAAATTTTTAAGACATTAGAAGTTAAATAAGTTAATAAAATGGCCAATACCATAATAAACCTTCCTCAACTCACAACTGCGACAAATTTCAATAACTGGATGTTCAGAGTTACCATATTATTAGATGAAAGACAAATATCTGAAGTTTTGGAGAAAACAGAAGAAAATTACAGCGAAGAAAGACAAAAAGCAGAATTCAGAGCCAAGGATTCGAAAGGCAAAAGCATAATATTACAATGTCTAGCTGACAAGCATTTAGATCTGGTTAAAGATGCCAAGACTACCCAAGAAATGATTAAAGCACTAGAAAATATATTTGAAAGAAAAAGTGTGTTCACAAAGCTAACTCTTAAACGTGAGCTGCTGACATTGAAGCTAAGGCGAGGCGAAAAACTAGAAGATCACTTTTTAGTATTTGATACCCTTATAAGAGATTTAGAAAACTCAGGATCTAAACTGGAGGAGGAAGACAAGATATGCCACTTACTATTATCAAGATCAATATAGAAACAATGAATACAAGTATTAAAATGGACTTTGTAAAACCAAGATTACTGGATGAAGAAATGAAGCTTAAGTCGAGGCAGGAGAAATTATCTACTAATGAAATGTCGTTTCAAACTAGTCTACAGCTCATTTGTTACAAGTGTCACAAACCAGGACACAAAATGACTGAATGTCGACAAAAAAGGAGAGTGGATTCTAGAGGCCATCCCAGAGGAAATTTTCGAGGTGGTTTCTCTTCCCGAGAAAAATTTTTAGCTGGAAATTCCAACTCATATAATGGGCAAAATCAAGGTAGTAGTCAATCACAAGTAAATTCAGCAAATGACATAGTCTTCATTGCTTTAAGTGGCACTGAAGCTAGCTGCAATGTAGCAACATCTGATGTGCAAACTTTTATTTTGGACTCTGGATGCACACAGCACATGGTTATGGGAGAAATGGTAAAATATATGACTGAAATAGAAGAAGAACAATAAAAATTGGAATTGCAAAGAATGGTGAAGCTTTGTTTGCAAACAAAAAAGGGACATTAAATGGCAAATGTCAAGGTAAAGGTATAAAAATTGAAGCGCTCATTGTATCAGGTATGTCACACAACCTTATTTCTGTATCAAAACTACTAGAAAAGAATTTTAACATTTGTTAATGGGATTGATGGGACAAGACAAGCAATTTTAGATAAAGAACATTCTAAGTTTGAATGTGAAATGTCAAATAATTTATTTTGTCTTTATGTTGATTTTAATAATAAACCAGATGATGTAGCATACATGAATAATAGTAATACTGATGTAAATTTATGGCACAGGCGATTAGGGCACATAAATAGGAATAATTTGAAAAATTAGGTTTACCCTATAGTTTAGAAATATGTAGAGCTTGTATGGAGGGAAAAAGTACACGTAAACCATTTTTTTTATGTAACTAAACCAGTACAAAGATTGGTCAATTGATACATTCAGATATTGCAGGTCCAGTTACAGTAGCTACACCAGAAGGGTACAAATATTTCCAAGTTTTGATTGATGATTATTCACATTTTCTGATAGTAAAGCTACTAAGAAATAAAACTGAGGCAGATCAGAATATCATTGACTTTATTAAATTGATTAAGACGCAACATAATTCAAAAACGCAAATAATTCGTATTGACAATGGCGGGGAGTTCATATCAAATGATTTTAAAAATTTTTGTCGAAGTAAAGGTATTGAGCTGGAATATACTATGCCACATTCTCCACAAGAAAATGGAGTAGCCGAGCGAATGAATCGAAGCCTACTGGACAAGGTACGCACCAAATTTGTCGAAACAAACTTGCCAAGAGAATTATGGGGAGAAGCTATTTTATGCTCAGCATATGAATTAAATCGAACACCAACCCAAGCCGACAATGGGGAAACACCAGCAACCAGATGGTACAAGAAGAATGATTTAGGAAAATTGAAAATATTCGGAAGTCAAGTATGGGCAGTAATTTTACCAAGACAAAGTAAATTAGAAAGAAGAGCACAACTTTGCATCATGATGGGATATACCAAAGCTGAATATAGACTTTGGAATTATGAGGACAACAAAATTTTTCACTCAAGAGATGTCAGATTTGATGAAACAACAACAGATTACAATGAAATTATTAAGACTAGTGGGAAGAAAAGTATAAATGAAAAGGTCATAGAGATACAATACGAAAATGAATTACAAGAAGAACCAAATGCCATAGAGGAAGAAGCAATAGAAGAGACTGACTTCAGCAATAATAATGATGAAACAGAAAGCACAAGGTCAGAGGATGTAAATGAAAGCTTACCCAAAGTAGAGAGTACACAGAGAGGAAGAAAAACTAGACAGCAAAAATACCTGAATGAATATGAAGTTTACACAGCTTATTGTCTAATATCAGCAGAGTAAGATGACCCTATAAGCTATAAAGATGCCGTAAAGAACCAAGATTGGATAAATGCTATGAAAAAGGAACTAGATGCGCACGAGAGATTGAATACGTGGACAGAAACGGAGCTACCAACAAATGGAAATGTTATTCAAACAAGATGGGTTTTCAGGACAAAGGAAGATGGAACGAAAAAGGCAAGAATAGTTGCAAAGGGGTTCCAAATTAAGGAGGAGGATCAGTTTGAACCCAACTACTCACCAGTTGCAAGGATTTCAACGATTAAGTTACTCTTATCTGTAGCATTACAAAATAATTTTAAGATCAGACAAATGGATATCCCGACTGCATTTTTAAATGGAAAACTTGAAAATGATGTCTACATATATGCACCAGCCGGACTTAAAGTGAATAAATCAAAAATTCTAAAACTTAACAGAGCTCTGTATGGATTAAAAGAAGCATCAAAGGTGTGGAATAATACATTTAATGATTTTACAATTCAGAATAATTTTAAGAGATCCTTATAAGACTGTTGTCTATACAGTAATCAAAAGGTTTGGATACTTATTTATGTTGATGATATTTTGTTAATAGGAGAAGACAAAGATGTGAACGAGACTATGAATTTATTGAAAAGCTGTTTTCAAACAAAGGATTTGAATGAAGTGAATAATTTTCTAGGAATGAAGATCACTAGAACAGAAGATATCATTAAAATCGAACAACAGCAATTTATTGACAAATTGCTAAATTATTTTAATATGAAAGACTGTAAACCAAACAGGACTCCAATGGAAAAAGGATTCCAATATAACGACAAGGCCAAAATTTTGACAAACATTCCATATAGACAACTCATCGGAGGTTTGATGTATTTAGCAACAACTAGTAGACCTGACATCAGTTATGCTGTGTCATACTTGAGCAGATTTTTGGATCGTGTAACTGAAGAGACCTGGACTGCAGGAAAACGAGTCTTGAGGTATCTACAGGGAACTAAAACTCTAGGATTGACTTATACTAAACATACAAATAGTGACGTAATACTTGAAGGATATTCAGATGCTGATTGGGCAACGGACAAGGAAAGTAGAAAAAGCATTAGTGGATCTATAATTTTATATGGTAATAACCCAATATCATGGTCATCCAAGAAACAAACTTGCGTGGCTTTATCAACAGCGGAAGCTGAATATGTGGCAGCAGCACAAACAGCTCAATACCTAATCAACGTAAAGGGTATTTTAGGGGACTTAAATACTATTGCCAAAATGATTCTATATTGTGATAATAAGAGCACAATCTTAATGTCCAAAAGCAAAGAAAATTCGAAAAGAATCAAACATATTGATATTAAAAACCATTATATAAAAGATTTAATTAGTAAGAGGGAAATAGAAATAAATTATGTATCAAGTGAACAAAATTTAGCCGATATGTTTACTAAATCATTATATATAATTGTGTATAATTTAAAGCATCATGTTTTTAGTTGTATATTACATAATATCTTAAGTTGATTGAGCGATTTTCATTAATACATGTCAAATCGAGGAGGAGTGTTGAGATTTTATAAATTATAGAGTTGGCAACAATGCAGTTTGTCAATGATCCATTCATTGGCACTTTTGGCGCGACATGATGTATTAATTGTAAGGTTAGCTAGTAGTTTTTCACTCACCACGTTGTGTTATATTTTTGACCAAAAATCAATAAACCTTTTATTTGGAGGATGTTTTAATCTAGTGACAACCTAAAACCGTAACGGGTTCTTAACATGTAATTTGATCCATTTGGTCGAAAGATACAAAAAACTACAGGAAGAAGTGATTTATAAGATATCAACTGATTTTGGTATTTGTAATAACTGCAAATTATCAAAGGATTATTTCTTAATGGAAAGACTATCATTACTCTGACTGAATTAGAACAACTCTAAAATTCAGTGGTAAGTTCAATAATTACTCATCTTGTAGTGGATACTGTGAACAATTTGAATTTATTATTATAATTATTTTCTAGTTTATGCTCTTTGAAAAATAGCAAATGAACGCTCTCAAATTTTTTCGATAATAATATAATGGGAATCGTATGGAACTGCTTTTGTTACTTGCCATTTTTCTCGATTAAAAAATTTCTAATAATTAAAAATCACATTGTTAACAGAAGTTAATTTGAAATTAGAATTTTCTGTATTTACTGAGTTATATTTAGATTATGTAAATTCCAAAGATAATAATAATCTTTTTGTATTTACTCAACCTCTAAACAGAACTAAATTTGTTTATTTCAAAGAAGATCTGTGTATATTTTAGGATTTAGCTTTACTTCGTTTATTTTATATGTATGTTTTAATACAATTTCATTGTTGTTCTATTTTATACTGTTCACTCCTTTATTGTATGAGCAGCTTGAAATTGTTGTTGTTAGGTTTAAATGTGCGTTGTATAGAGTGTGTTAAATAAAATTATTTATTGGAACAATAAATACTACTACAATAATTCTTTATAATAATAACTAAAAACTTAATTCACTCTGTCGACCATGCTTTCGACACCACCTTCAGTCTATCTACTCAGCTTCCCGCTCTCTTCTTCTTTTTTGTATATGAAACACATTTTTCAGGTTTGACCACAGAACTATATTGTTTGTCAATATTAACACCCTCCCTCAAACCTATAAAATGTGAGAAATGAATTTAAAACATATAACACTTTTTCATCACAACAAATTTAACATTTTTACAAATTTAGTATACGTTTCATTTGTTAAGGCTTTAGTGAATACATCCGCTAGTTGCTCAGTAGTACATAAGTATTCAATCCTGACAATATTTTCATTTATTAAATCTAATACAAAATGTAACTTAACATCTATGTGCTTACATCTCTTGTTGTTTTCAAAATTTTGCAGTAGTTTAATGGCACTTTGGTTATCTTCAAATAAACAAACTGGTAAATCTAAAGTAAGATTTAAATCTTCTAACAAGTTTTTAATGTAAAGTAGTTGACGTGATGCAACACATACTGCCACAAATTCAGACTCTGTACTTGACAATGTTACAAATGGTTGCTTCTTAGAGCACCAAGAAATAATATTATTGAATAGTTTAAAACAATAACCACTTATAGATTTTCTATCTAAAATATCATTGGCCCAGTCTGCATCACAGTATCCAACTAATTTACTGTCACCTTTGTAAAAATGCAATTTACAATTAACGCTAAACTTTAAATATTTGAGCACTCTTAGAAGATGTTTGAAATGTTCGTCACTAGCGCAATCTTGAAACTGCCCAAAGAAACTAATACTGAAACAAATATCAGGCCTTGTGCCCATCATTATATACATCAAACTCCCCAAAAGGTAATTTTGTTTTTTGACTTTCTTCACATCTTTTTAAATTCAAATTTTTTTCGATAGGAGTTTTGACCTTCTTACAATTTTCTACATTGAATTTTTTTACTAAGGTGTTGATAGCAGAAATTTGATCTAAAGTCATGACTCCACTTTTGTGATTCCTCTGTATTTTAATACCTAAGAAATCAAATTCATCATTAATACTTTTTTTTATTTTGAACGTTTGACATAGCTTTAACTTAAGTTGATTGAGAAAAGTAGAATCATTGCACGCAATCAAAATGTCATCAACATACAGAAGTAAGTAGCATCTTATGCTTTGATCAAGGAAACTATATAAATAGTAGTCAGATTTTGATCTTTTAAAATTCAAGTTAGTCCATATATTGCCCGATTTAGCATACAAACCTTATTTTTATCAGCAACTGTTACTTTAAGACCTTCAGGTAATTCCATGAATATTTTCTCTTTAACTTTACTATGTAAGAAAGCGTTTTTTACATCCAATTGTTCCAAAAGTAAATCATAATTATTGCAAATACAAATTAGGATTCTTAAATTCTTCCTTGCTACTGGCGCATGTATCTGTCCAAACTCATTGAAATTATTTTGTTCCAATCCTTTTGCTACTAATCTCGCTTTATAACTAAAATTACCTGCACCGTCATCCTTAATTCTGAACACCCATCTGTTGCTTATTATATCCTCATTTTCTGGTCTTTCAACCAACTTCCATGTGTCATTATAGTTTAATGCATTTAGTTCATCTTCAATAGCTTTCTCCCAGCTTGTCCAATTTGAAGTTTTCTTCGCTTCTGTGTATGATTTCGGGACATCTGATATTTCGGAGATTAATGCTAAACAACTTATATCTAATTCAAAGTCATTGAATCTTAATGGTAACTTCACTTGTCTTTTAGGCCTTTCTTATTCTGTACTATTTTCAACATTTTCAAGTTTTAAAAAATTATATATACCATTATTATTCGCTAATCTTGTAACATAAAAGTATAATGTATAAATAAAAAGAGATTTTTGTCAATGTAAGGTATCACGCACGTAATCGAGACAGATTCGTTGCGATGATATAACAGGTCGGTTAAAAGTCTTTGGGTTTTAAAAAAATTATATATATATACCATTATTATTCGCTAATCTTGTAACATAAAAGTATAACGTATAAATAAAAAGAGATTTTTGTCAATGTAAGGTATCACGCACGTAATCGAGACAGATTCGTTGCGATGATATACCAGGTCGGTTAAAAGTCTTTGGGTTTTTTAAAAATTAATGTTAATCATTATATTAGCTGCAGCACTACGTTCAGTACTATGCGTTGTCGACCAACAGTATGCTATGAAGTATTTACACCGGTTCGGGTACGCAAATGAAAATGATTTGACTAAACTTGAGGATTATTTGTTGAGTTTTCAAGAAAGATATAATATCCCTGCAACGGGAGAATTAGATGAAAATACAATTCAACTTCTAAATAGACCAAGATGTAACGTGAGTGAAGCAGCTTCCGACGATGATCATTCTTTTAGAGTTAAATCAAAATGGTCAAAATTTGATTTGAAATGGTATTTCCCTCAGGCAACTCCAGAATATCTTAAAGTAACCAAAATGGCTTTTGAAGTGTGGAGTAACAGTTCAAAGTTTAAATTTGAATAAATACACAAAATACGGCCTTATGCTCCCGATATATCTATTACAGTTGTACGGGGAAAGCACTATTTTCGAGCAAATTGCCAAGGTAGAGGTGAGTGCTCCAGTACATTTGATGGTCCCGGAAAGGTGTTGGCACATGCTTATTTCCCAAAAGGCAACAGTTGTATAAAGCTTCATATTGATGCTGATGAGAAGTGGGATTTAAGTTTGGATGGATCAAGCTCAGAAGACTAGCCTACTTATGGTATTAATTCATGAAATTGGGCATATTTTAGGAATTGCTCACAGTGATATTGAGACAGCAATAATGTATCCATGGTATCAATTCAACATTGCTCCTAAATTGGATGAGGATGATAAAATGGCCCTTGAAGCTCTTTATGGACCAATCAATACATATGTAAATAATCCTTTCAAACCCACATCAGTGCTGCCACCGACTACAAAGACACTTGCACATCAACCAAATGAACCGGATAAAAATTTATGCGACATAACACCGGAGTATATGTTCATTGCCATGGCTGGTGAATTTGAAAATTACCATTTATATATTATTAATGAAAATTCCCCATGGAAAATTGATTTGAACTCGAAACTTATTCCCTCGCAACCAGAAATACTCGATGATTATTTACCTGAAGAAGTGGGTCCCATAATTCAGATTTTTCAAAGTTCTTCAGATAATTTAATAGCAGTCAATGACCGTAAATACTATGTAGCAGATTTTCCCGCTCTACAAATACTTGAGGAAAATAATTTAATTATACCTAAGAATTCTCAAATAAACACAATGTTTCAAAGCAATCATGGGAAAATATATGTATTTTATAATAACAGTAATTATATTGAATTTGACAAGAACTTGAAAACTGTTCGGAATAGAGGACAAATAAAATATATTTTCCCTGGACTACCCACAGATGTTACAGGAGCATTCCAGTACATTGACGGACACATGTACTTTTTCAAAAACACCACATACTACAAATATAATGAGTTTACCAAAAAACTTGTTGCAGCCGGACCCTTTAATTGGAACGTGTTCGATATTCCATGTCCAAATGGAGACCTTTTAAATCATCTCAAAATTTTATTAACAGAAATAATTTCTTTTTATCAATAATGTTGTATATTTTGAAATAAACTCTTATTAAATTTTTTTTTGGAAATTCCCGAACGCCAATCTTAAGATAACTTTTACCTATTAATAAGAAATTTTTTGATAACGCGGGAAATTGATAAGAATATTTCTAAACCAAATGGACCACATGTACAGGAAATAGTGAAAATTTATTAGAATACTCGGAAACCATATGGACCACATTTACAGGAAATTACAAAATTGCGGCAAATAAAATATTTTTTCTAGAACATTCTATCACAATCGTATGGAGATAGTGCCATGAGTATAAATAAGATGTTGCATTGTGTTGGAGTCAGTCTCTTCCACTGCCAGCAAGAGAAAAACCAGCTCTGAAGAACAAATACTAGTATCTGTTAAAAAATTGTGCCTTAACAAAAAATGTAAGTATTTTTTTTTCTTGTGGGTTACGCCCTCTCTCTCTCTCTTTTCAGATGGATTTAAAAAAAATTAACGCAACATCTCTAATTACAGAGAGAAAACCAATAACAAAAATACAAGATCTACCTTTGAATACTCTGAGGGCTATAAAGAAGGCAAAAATAGTCAATTCCAAATTCGGAGAACCAGTTTTATTGGATTTAGATACAGAAGTAGTGTTTTTACCGCAAAGAGTCACAAGTGTCTACAAACCAGTCATTGAAGAATTTGAAAAGGAAAAATACGGAATTATATTCAAGGGATTAGTGGATGCTGGAAAAAATCAACGGCTAGCGTCATTTGAAATTGAGGAACTATAGGCGTGCCCTAAGACACACACACAGAGTAAGTAAGTAAGTAAATATCAATAAATTTGAAATTGGAAACGGCTCATCTTATATTAAACTTCCAGAACCTATTCAAAAAAAGCGAGGGTGCATAAACATTAAAAATTCTGACCAAGCATGTTTTTATTGGTCAATTGTTAGTGCTTTGTACCCAGCCAAAAATAATAAAGAACTCACTTCCTCATATCCATATTATAGCACAGTCTTGAATACACAAGACTTGGAAGCTCCGATGCCCCTGCATCACATTTCAAAGTTTAAAAAATCTAATAACATTTCCGTCAATGTCTATGCCTTGGATTTAATTGAAATAAATAATAAAAAACCATTTTACAAAGTATATCCAGTAAGACTTGCTAAATCAATACACGAGAAACATGTAAATCTTTTATTAATTCAAAATACATATTTTCCAAAGCTAAACGATTATGAAGCACCTCCTATAGATAATGACAATTCAGAAATCACATATCACTACTGCTGGATCAAAGATTTGTCACGTTTAATTGAAAGTCAGTTAAGTAAAACTACATATAAAAAATTTATTTGCAATCGCTGCATAAATTATTTCAGCAGTGAAAGTAAATTGAATGTCCACTTGAAATTATGCTCTGAATTAAATAATTATAAAATGTCTTTTCCAAAATATGAATCTGTTAGTTTTAGAAATTATATATATAAACAACTACGCCTTTTTTTGTTTATGCCGACTTTGAGTGCATGCTAGAACAATTTACAGATAAAACACAGCTTCATAATAAGACAAATAAATATCAAAAACATATAGCATATAGTGCTGGTTACTATGTAAAATGTAGCTACAACGAGGACTTGAGTTTTTTCAAGAGCTACAGAGGTAGAGATTGCATGAATTGGTTTGCAAATGAATTATCGAATTTAGCTGAAAGTATTAAATCAGAAATTAAAACTATTACACCTATGGAAGAAAAACCAGATTTACGTGTGGCAACAATGTGTCACATATGTGAAAAGGGTTTTTCCTCTACAGATATCATTGTTAGAGATCACGATCATTTTACGGGGAAGTTTAGAAATTTTGCATTTCAAGCATGCAATTTAAATTTCAAAAAACTGTTTGTTGTACCTACAGTTTTCCATAACTTAAGTAACTACGATAGCCATTTCATCATTTCGGAATTAAGTAAAAGAGGAAACATCAGTTTACTCCCCATAAATAAAGAAAAATAAATTTCATTTACACTTAACGATTCAGATACAAATATAAAATTTCGATTCATAGATTCACTGAGGTTTTTGGGTGCTTCCTTGGAAGAATTGGCTGCTACATTGAATGATAATGATTTAAAAATTTCCAAAAGAGAATTTGGTAATTTAAGTGTCGAACAATTTAAATTAATAGCCAAAAAAGGGGTTTTCTGTTACGATTTTATAGATAGTTGGGAAAAATTAAATACTTGTGAACTACCACCAATAGAGGCATTTTATAATAAATTGGAGGATAAAAACATCAGTATTGAGAAGTATTCTCATGCTCATGCAGTGTGGAAATCATTTGATATTGAAAATTTGGGTCAGTATTCTGATCTGTACTTAAAGACCGATGTTTTACTTTTATCAGATGTTTTCGAACAATTTCGAAGAAAATGTTCAATTACTTATGGTTTAGACCCTGCATGGTACTATACAATGCCTGGATATACTTGGGACTGTATGTTGAAATATGTAGGATGTAAATTAGAGTTATTGCATGACGTAGACATGATCATGTTTATCGAGAAAGCAATTCGAGGAGGAATTTCGGTTTGTAGCAGTAGATTATCGAATGCTAACAATAAGTACATGCCTGAATATGATTCTACAAAACCCTCAAAGTACTTACTCTACCTGGACGTCAATAATTTATACGGGTGGGCTATGTGTGAACCATTACCATACGGAGGATTTGAATGGTTAGATAATGAAAATTTTGATGTTATGTCTGTGGCAGATAATTCTTCCGTAGGATATATATTACAAGTAGACTTGGAGTATCCACATGAATTACATGATCTTCACAGAGATTTTCCATTTGCTCCCGAACACCGCAAGCATGTAGGCTCAAATTATTCCAAATTAATGACAACGCTTTATTGTAAAAAAGAATACACAGTTCACTATCGTAATTTAAAACAAATGTTAGCCAACGGTTTGAAAATTAAAAAGATACATAAAATTCTGAAATTCAATCAATCTGCATGGCTGCGGCCCTATATCGAACTAAATACTCGTTTGAGGGTTGCAGCTACCAATGACTTTGAGAAAAATTTATATAAATTGGCAAATAAAGCTGTGTTTGGAAAGACGATGGAAAATATACGGAAGCACCGAATTGTAAAACTTGTTAAAACCTGGAATGGTCGATACGGCGCCAAAAATTTGATATCAGTTAGGTTTCATAGTCGAACAGTTTTTAATGAAAACCTAATTGCAGTAGAACTCACTAAATCAGAATTGGTTTTCAATAAGCCTCTTTATGTTGGTATGACAGTTTTGGATTTGTCGAAGCTGTGTATGTATCAATTCCATTATGATTACATGATTCCGAAATTGGGTATTGATAGATGTAAATTAATGTACATGGACACAGACAGTTTTGTGTATGAGCTCATCTGTGATGATGCATATGAGGAGGTGCTAAAAGCTGATTTAACAAAATTCGATACTTCAGATTACCCCATCAATAATAACTATAATATTCCACAGGTAAATAAAAAAGTTCTGGGAGTTATGAAAGATGAAAACAAAGGCCAAATTATGACTCATTTTGCAGGCTTGAGGTCTAAAATGTATCCTTTTAAAGTTCAATCAGGTGCAATAGTAAAAAAGGCAAAAGGAGTTCGATATAATGTAGTAAAAAACAAAATAAATTTTGAAGATTATGTAAACTGTTTAAATGATTTCAAAGAAAAAAATATTACTCAACGCTGTATTAGGTCATATGCTCATAACGTATATAGCATAGAACAGACAAAAATTGCGCTAAGTCCTCAAGACGATAAAAGATATTTGATTACCAATAGTTATGATACGCTGCCGGGTCATTACAGTATTCCAGACTTACTCTCTTGTAGATAATGAACTCCTCAACATTAATGGGATTATGCATCATAAAAATTTGTGAAACGATAAATTCAGCAGCCGATTTCGCAGAGCAATCCCCTCTTCCTCGGAAATTGACCGAAAAAATTGTGAAAAAATTTCCTGTTTACAAATGGAATGCGATGATAAAAGAGGCTGAGAGTAATCCAAATTCTTCATCCATTGGAATAGAATATATTGACTATAATAAAGAAATACCGTTATATTTAAGAAACACTATATTAAGTAAAACAAATTGGGGAGATGTTTGAAGAATCTACTTACTGCCTATGGTTTAGTGGATATTGGCTTCCACAAAATCGTATAAATGTTTGTAAATCATGTTATTTTGTATTTAGAACGGTCCATAAATATTTAAAAAAGAACATTTTTGTTAATTATGATCACTGTCATGAAGTATTTGATGGTGACGAAATTGTTGAATGTGTATATCAAGAAATGTCCTATTGGTGTCAGAGTTGTTTTAACAAAGTCTTATTCATGATAAAATCACATGAGTCCTGTATTAATAATTTACATGAGATGCCTAGAAATAATCGTTTTGATGATTCTGATATAGACAGTGACATTGATACTTTTGAGGCCGCTATACAGTAAAAACAATATTCATGGAATGTATCTCTCTCTCTCTCTCTCTCATAAATGTAGAATATTGTCGTTTTCTTGTTATAAAATTATTCCTGTGTTTTTGCGGTATTATGAACGGTGGCGGTTCATAATGCCACATCAAAAAATATCTGTTTTATTATAGTTTTTTAGTATGCGTTTTAGGTGATTTATATGAGCGTTGTTAGTGTTAGACATAAGTCTGTGCCCAGCAGGGCTTTATTAGAAATGTATTTTTATTTTTTTTTTCTTTCCACTGGTCATTGTGATGTCATCCTTCATGTATAAGTGTTATACTATGACAGTCACGAGGGTAATAAAGAGTTTCAGCGATAATGTGAGCTTTTATTTAAGAAAAAAAGCAGTAAAAACAAAATTCATGGAATGTATCTCTCTCTCATAAATGTAGAATATTGTCGTTTTCTTATAATAAAATTATTTTTAAAATTATTGTGTGTTTTTGTTAGTTTCCAATATATCTTTATGTAATAGCAGTAAAAACAATATTCATGAAATGTATCTCTCTCTCATAAATGTAGAATATTGTCGTTTTCTTATAATAAAATTATTCCTGTGTTTTTGCGGTATTATGAACAGTGGCGGTTCATAATGCCACATCAAAAAAATATCTGTTTTATTATAGTTTTTTA
The DNA here is from genome assembly GCF_026230105.1 of Diorhabda sublineata. Lineage (NCBI taxonomy): Eukaryota > Metazoa > Arthropoda > Insecta > Coleoptera > Chrysomelidae > Diorhabda > Diorhabda sublineata. The sequence continues at coordinate 7,764,678 of NC_079486.1, forward strand.
GTATGCGTTTTAGGTGATTTATATGAGCGTTGTTAGTGTTAGACATAAGTCTGTGCCCAACAGGGCTTTATTAGAAATGTATTTTTATTTTTTTTTTCTTTCCACTGGTCATTGTGATGTCATCCTTCATGTATAAGTGTTATACTATGACAGTCACGAGGGTAATAAAGAGTTTCAGCGATAATGTGAGCTTTTATTTAAGAAAAAAAGCAGTAAAAACAAAATTCATGGAATGTATCTCTCTCTCATAAATGTAGAATATTGTCGTTTTCTTATAATAAAATTATTTTTAAAATTATTGTGTGTTTTTGTTAGTTTCCAATATATCTTTATGTAATAGCAGTAAAAACAATATTCATGAAATGTATCTCTCTCTCATAAATGTAGAATATTGTCGTTTTCTTATAATAAAATTATTCCTGTGTTTTTGCGGTATTATGAACAGTGGCGGTTCATAATGCCACATCAAAAAAATATCTGTTTTATTATAGTTTTTTAGTATGCGTTTTAGGTGATTTATATGAGCGTTGTTAGTGTTAGACATAAGTCTGTGCCCAACAGGGCTTTATTAGAAATGTATTTTTATTTTTTTTTTCTTTCCACTGGTCATTGTGATGTCATCCTTCATGTATAAGTGTTATACTATGACAGTCACGAGGGTAATAAAGAGTTTCAGCGATAATGTGAGCTTTTATTTAAGAAAAAAAGCAGTAAAAACAAAATTCATGGAATGTATCTCTCTCTCATAAATGTAGAATATTGTCGTTTTCTTATAATAAAATTATTTTTAAAATTCTTGTGTGTTTTTGTTAGTTTCCAATATATCTTTATGTAACGTCACATCGTTACGTCAAACGTCACGTCGTTAAGTCAAACGATCATCAAACGTGTCTACGTATGAGAATGTCCTCTTTCGTAATATGTCTTCAGAAGAGTACAGACGTCGAATTGAAGAGTTTATTAATTGCATTGGTGAATTAAAGAATGATATTGCTTTCTATGGAGATAAAAGTGAGGTTATGAAACAAATGCAGAATCTTAGTTTATTTGATAAGAAAGTGACGTGGAGCAGTCTTCACTGGGGGTTGCCTGAAGAGGTCCATCAGTTGGCCCGTAGACTGCCGCAAACTACCTATCCGTTAAGACGTATTCAACCTACACCATGTTCAACAGAACAGAAGGGGATATAAAAAATGAAATTAATTCTGTTTTTGCTATGTCATGTGTAATATTAGTGGCTGTATTTGTTTTAATTTTAAAAATTATTTTGAAAATTGTAAAACGAAAATTCCAATCTTCATGTAATATAAAAGTTGATGAATATACAGAGTGTTTCAATAAAACCCATATTTTAAAAAAAACTTTATTTATAATGGTAATACAGTATTTAAAAACCAGTGACGGAGACGTTGTACATTTCTTTCAGTACATGAAAATAGTCCAGATGCGTGACAGGGGTTTGGATCTTGAGCAAAGTTTCCAGTTTCACAGGGTGTACCATCAAATTTGCAAACGTCAATAATATGTGGAAAAATACCGAAAATGTGACATTTCTTCTGCAGAAAGTCGACTTTTTGTTGTCCTCGAACGTAAATGTAGTCTGCGGCATACAATAACTTGCTTTCTAATATTTCATTTACTTTAGAATATTCTACATCTCCTGAAGAGTATCGAATGCCGTGCACATTTCTTTCCAAGTATGATGTGGTCTTTTTGTCCTCGTTACTTAATGTAGAAAACGGTTGCGGTGGTAAAAATATGTAATGTGAACTTTTGAAGCCAATTTCTATGGTGAGCTCTTTGGCAACGAAAAGACCGACTACGACAAAACCTTGAATGTCTACAAAAGCTACTCTCATGTTGACGTCTTCTCGAACACTAACTCACAACATCTAGTTCAAGCTTTTAACAATTTCGGTGAGGGGGAAGTATTCCATTACACAATCGTGAATTATGATGCAATAGACATTGGTATTTTCGGAAAAACCTATGTTTGCTTCAATGTCAAGTTTCACATCGACTGTGGATGCCTTCATGCTTTCCTCCTGTTTTGAACAATCGATAACAAACAATGCTGGTTTCTTGAAAGAAGAATAATCCTGCAGGGGCGCTTCTGTGTGGAGTTTGCGTAGTTGGGATAGAATTCAGTACAGTTGAAATAGGCTTCATTGTAATCAGTTTTAGCGAAATCCAATTGCATTCTTTCATTGGGCCAATAATCACCATTAAGTGACAGTCTTATACTTTGTACGTCGGCATTGTCAAATAAAGTCGGGTCAGCTGTACTCAAGTTACGATTGTCGGTTTGAAAGAAAACAATAACAAAACGAGGTCTTTCAACTGAAGTGGATGTCTTGAGAGCCCAAACTTCATGTCTTGCTCCTTTAGTAATTGAGGGTAATTCGTGTAACTCCCACTTCCTAAATGGAATAACTATAGGTTGATCTTTTTGAATGGATTTCATGAGATTTAATTTTATGTCGTCATTAGGAAAGATATGTTTAACTTTTAGCTCGACGCTTGTAATGTTTATTTTAGCTGTTGTAGTGGAGAGCGTTCCAGAGACATTCTTTTCAGTAATATATAAGCAATCATTATCATTTCGTGCCCGAACTAGTCGTATTGTTTGACGCCCACATGTAATCATTGAATAATCGTTGAAAATGCTGAAAATATGTTTGAGAGGTAGTTGGTAGTAAATACAAATAATCACAATAGTTTAGGAAATTGTATAATAATGATTCTGAATATCTCGAGCGCTCGAACTAAACAACAATATTATCTCCTTTGCATGAAAAAGTACCAAATCAATACTCAATGAAAAGTATATCAATCAGTTCTTCAACAGTTCACAGACTAAGTACCTAATCATTATTATCACCTAATTATAAAATAATCTTTCTGGCTTTCTGAGTGGCAAATTTATCAATCATTTCCGTAAAACCTGTTTTTTCACAGATTTCGAATTTAATTTGAAGAGAGATTTTCTTCGAAGAGTCACTCTATTTTTCATAATACTCATATTTTTTTTGGCCTTCTTCAGTGTATCAAAATCAGAATTGCTGAGGTTTTCTGCAAAGTTTGTGATTTTGTTGGAACCTTAATACCAATGACATTATAAGAACATTTTTTTTGTTGGTTACAAGAGTTATTCATACTTTCAGAAGCACTTAAATTTCAAATCTTGTTGAGCTCCAAAACTATTGATACCTTTACCTCCGTGCCCTTGCTATTCTTCACGCGAGTTTTTTTTGACAGATAGTTAATTCAGATTTAATCAATATATTTAATGTTTATAAAAAAAGTTGTTTAAATAACTTTTTGGTGTATAAATATGGTAATGAGAAAACACTTGTATTTTGACATGTACAGTGTTGCCGTTTCAGTTGGCAGGTGGGAAAATCAAAAAGGGATGGACTTATCGATCTGGCTTTGTAATTACTATTTGAGAAGAGGTGATTCATTAGTATTAGATTTTATCAACCTCTTAAAAGCATTTAGCTTGTGCAAATCATACTCATCAATATGCATATTCTGTATTTTACATCAGTCTGAAAGATCCGCTTCATCTAAATTTTCTTAAATTGAATTATTACACTCATCTGGAACTTTAAGTGCTTCCAAGAGTGAGACTCTCTTATAACCAATAAAAAAAATGGACAAGGAAAAACTAATTTACAAAAAAATGCCTTGAATTTATTCATGAAACTGGGGACAAATTTTTAAAATTTAAATTCTTAGAAACATTTTTTAATCATCCCATCACCTATGAAAACCTTTTTATATTTCCCAATCCTATCATATGGTTTAATTAGTTAGTAATGTTGTTCGACTTCGAGATAATGAAGGAGTTAGAGCGGAAACAAAAATTAAACAATACATATATTCTACGAAAAGGATTTAAGGGATCTCAAATATTTGAGTTTATCTATTCGATTCATTTAAGAGATACCAAAATTTAAATTGTCCACAGTATCCAGTACAAGATGAGTAATTATTGAACTTACCACTGAATTTGGAAGTTGTTCTAATTCAATCTGAGTAATGATAGTCTTTCTTTCAAGAAATAGTACAAATGTATCAAATTGCATATATTGTTCAATGCCTTTAGTGAGTTTACTAATTCAATCAACTGACGATCTTAAATCAAATTATACTCGGTAATATTTTTTTGTTTTGTACAAAACAATGGAGACTAACGGAGAACATCGAAACAGGCGTCAGACAGTGTAATAGCAAGTGTGGTAAAAGTAGTAGTACATGTCTTAGATTTCTCAATGTGAATATTCTCTTATCTTCTTTTACTTTTGTGATATGTTCAGTTAACAAATTTTGGGCAGCTGTGTGTATGTTCTCAGTGTCGATTCTTTGTACAATCAACCAATCAACATGTATACCATACGTCTTGTTTAGCTGGACGTCTAACCGGCAGCGGGCGCTTGTGTCTATGATATCATGTTTAATTTGGCGTTTGTCTGGCGGCATGGTCTTGGGTCTATAAAAACGTGTAGTTTGGCGTCTGGCCGGCGGAAGGCGCTAGTGTCTATAGAATCGTATTTAAATTGGCATCTGGCCGACGAGGGCCCTAGTGTCTTAGGAATCGTGTTTAGTTTCGCGTCTGGCCGGCAGGGAGAGCTACTGTCTATGAAATCGTGTTTAGTTTGGCGTCTGGCCGGCTGGGGGCGCTAGTGTGTATAGAAATTAAACACAAATAGAATTTTTATTTTCTTCAACTTGCTGCCGCTATGTACTTTCAGTTCGACTATTCTTTGCTAGATGGCACCAGTTCGTGTTTTAGTTTGGCACTTGTCCGGCAGAAGGCGGTAGTGTCTATAGAATCGTGCTTAGTTTGGCGTCTGGCCGGCGGGGGGCGCTAGTGTGTATAGAAATCAAACACAAATAGAAGTTTCATTTAGTTCAACTTGCGGCCGCTAAGTTTGTTAAGATTGATTGTTACGACTTCTAAATTTTATATGGAAGCTATACCTGGCAACGCTGCGACCACGAGGGCCCAGAAGAGAGACAGCAAAATCCCAGGGCAATGTTGGGTAAAGCCACACAAATTTGGAAAAGTCATCAACTACCACAAAAATGTGCTATTTTTTTTGTTGACTTCATTGGTCCTAATTGGTCGACGTGATACCTCTCTAGCGAATCTTCTAGCTTTTGTATAGGATGAAGCACTCATTCGTTCTTTCCTTCTTTTTTATTCTATAATTTACAAAGTATACAGTTATTTCTAATCGTTTCTATTTTGTCTTTTAGTCTTGGTATGTAAAATTCCTTGTTTACTACTTCTTCTGTTTTTTCTTTCAAAAATTTCCTATCTCGTGGACTTTTATTATTATTTTTTGTTCTTTGTTGTTCATGTTCTTTGGAATGACAAGTAATTTCGTTTTTACAGCAAAAGAAAAACCAAATTATCCTCAAAAATGTCCGTTACAATCAATACAATATAAACTTATTATTCACCTTAGCTACAGAAAATATTTTGTAATTCAGATAAATTAATTGAATTTCGATAATTATAGTTTGTACAAATGTATTCTGCCCTTTTCTTTATACAAGTATTGTTAGAATGTATCTAAAAAAAATTTGCAGCCTTCCGCCACTGATCACTAGTTCGTGGACTTCGAAAAATATTTCTCACATCAGGCTTCCTCCAGATTTAAACTGGCAATTTCACTTATTTCCGATTCCAGTAACCTCGAGTAGATCAGCTCGGAATATGAACAGTGTAGTCTTCTTCAAATTAGCAGATTTCTCCTAACACTTTATTTTACAATGTTCTGCTGTAGCATACAGCTCCAAAGACCATTTTAACCACGGAAAGTCTATTAGAAGAGCAATCACAAAGTGAATGTAGAGGAAAAGCCAGTCCTTCATCAAGTGGATTTGAGGATAACTTTGTGAATGAAGAGGTAAGATGAAAATACCAATATTTAATATAATAATTTCTAAATTTGTCTGTAGGAAAATGTTGCTTCTGGTGATCTGATAGAAAAAACCAATCGCGATCAAGTAGAATATACGGATACAGAAAAAAAATAGCAGAATAAATAATAAATGAAATTAGTGATTCTAGAAATACTGAGAATATTTACAATACTCTATCTATTAGTATAACAACCAATAATATGAGTAGTTCAATTGAATCTTCGCCAAATTGGACATTGATCTCTGATTCTTCACATTCGCAACCAGATTTTGTGAAATTAGGATAAAACAATTGGATTATCTATGGAAACTCTAGTTCGAAATACACTTTGATTAGATAATGTTCGCCAAAACCTCCAGGATTAGAATGTTCTATGACTTTGTTCAATAACCGTCGATGAGTCCGGGTATTTAAATTTCCATAGATAGTGAATATTCATATCATTAAATTTGTAATTTGGATTGTAAATAAAGTGAATTTGACTTATATTTTGGATTGATTGATGTCGTATATCTTTTTATTTTCAAACTAAAACTATTTAGATGATGTTTCTGTTTGCCATTGAATAGTAGAATTTTTCAGAAAATGGGAAAGTTTTGAAATTAAGAAAAGTTACTTCACACACTGACGCTAAAAATCCATAGGTTTCTTCAAGATTTTTGCCAACAAAAACCGTTTCGCAGATTGCACCTCAATTAAGCTTATTCCAATTATTAAATGGTGGTTTCATGTTGTGTCCAAAACGTATTATATAGAAGATGAAATTATAGATGCAACTGGGAGTTGTTTCGGCCAAGGGAATATCACAGTATATCTAGCTTCAGAATTTGCGCCGAAGTAAATCGAATCGAAAAGTGGAATAGTTAAAAAAGTCCAAACCAGAATTTCCAAGATTTAACTTCTTGTAGTATACAGCAACTGTCTATATCTCCGATTGAATTGAACCAGGTAAATATAGTTCAAAGTCACTGTGTAAAACAAGGTGTATAGAAATGCTCCAAGCTGTGTTGACCTTAATGAAACAACTTCCTGCACTCCCCGCTCTTCTAGAAGCTCTTGATAGTTCAACTGAAGGTAGAGGAAGTAATGAATGAGCTTTCCTGCACTCTAGTCTCTCGTAAAAGTTTTCATTCAGTGTCTTAGTTCTGTCTGAGACACTTGGAATAACTTTACCTTCAACTCCAAGCAGAGTACATGGATGTGCACATAGCTTCTCAACTCAGATACAGAAAATTCAGGAAAAACGAGTCAACATTTGTCCATACTTTTATACGTTACATCTACAACTTTTCTTGAAATAGGGTGTCCAGTAAAAATTGAAAATCAAGTACTAGTCTCCTTCCGATTTTTCCAGGTTGGTTTTCACATTTTCCCAGTCGAAATTTCGTTAGTTTACAGTTGAACAATGAGTTTAGTCATATTTATGAAATTTTTGTGCCAAATGGAATTGACGTAAAGGGGCATAAACATGTTTGGCTCTGCGGTCAACGTGTTAATCATGGAATTACTCGTATTTATGACGCTTTAAGACAATATAATTGAATTTTTCTTTGAAATTTAAGGAAAAGGCATGAAAATGATAAAATTTGGCATAATGATTTGCATAAAACTAATGGTAAAATAGGATTTTTCAACAAACTTTATTGAGAAAATTACAAATTTTTATCAAAAATTAGAACGGAAATTTGAATTCCGACAGAAATTTTTTTAAAAATCACGACACCGCCATTCAAAAGTATCTTTCTGCTATTCTCCTTATACTTCGACCTCCTTCTCTACTTCATACTCCTGTACTTCTTATTCGTTTGATTGGATTGCACGGTGACAAATTGACAAGTGTAAAAGGAGCATTAAGAAAACAAATGGCAATACCAATACTGACAACTCCACATCAGATAATACTTCGAATGGCTAATGAAGATGCTAATAGAAAACAAAATGGGGAAAATGAATCGAATAATAGAGGTAAATATTTAAATACAATAAATATATGTAAAAACTTATGGTATACATGTTGATTGGTTGATTGTACAATGAATCGAAACTGAGGTCATTCAGACAGCTGACGAAAATTTGTTGAATGAACATATTACAAAAGTAAAAGTCCTTAAAAGATACTATGAAGATAAGAAGAATATTCACATTGAGAAATCCAAGACAAGTACTACTATTACCACACTCACTATTACACTGTCTGACGCTTGTTTCGATGTTCTCCGTTAGTCTCTATGTGTTATGTACAAAACAAAAAAATATTACCGAGTATAATTTCATTTAAGATAGTCAGTTGATTGAATTAGTAAACTCACTCTGGCATTGAACAAAATATGTACTTTGATCCATTTGGACTATTTCTTGAAAGAAAGACTACCATTACTCAGGTTGAATTAGAACAACTTCCAAATTCAGTGGTAAGTTCAATAATTACTCATCTTTTACTGGATACTGTGGACAATTTGAATCTTGGTATCTCTTAAATAAATCCCAACAAATCATATGATTTTATATAAAACCCCGTAGTTATGAAAAAACTACTTTCGAGTAGATAAACTCAAATATTTGAGATCACTAAAATCCTTTTCGTAGAAAATATGTATTGTTTTAATTTTTGTTTCCCCTCTAACTCCTTCATTATTTCCAAGTCGAACAACATTACTAACTAATTAAGCAATACGATAGGATCGGGAAATATAAAAAGCTTTTCTTAGGTGATGAGATGTTTAAAAAATGTTTTTAAAGAATTTGAATTTTAAAAATCTCTCCCCACTTTCATGAATAAATTCATTTTTTTTGTAAATTAGTTTTTCCTTGTCCTTGCAAAATGAAGTACCCAATAGGTCCATGTATTCATGTTTGTTTCCTGTTTGTATTTTTTATTGGAACCTCAATATCAGTGACATTATTAGAACATTTTTCTTATTGGTTATACGAGAGTCTCACTCTTGGAAGCACTTACAGTTTCAGATGAGTGTAATAATTCAATTTAGGAAAATTTAGATGAAGCGTCTCTTTCATGCATTGTTGTAAATTACAGAATATTCAATAAATATACATGAATATGATTTACACAAGCTAAATGCTTTTAAGACGTTGGCAATATCTAATACTAATGAATGAATCACCTCTTCCCAAATAGTAATTACAAAGCCAGATCGATGAGTCCATCACTTTTTGATTTTCCCACCTGCCAACTGAAACGGCAACACTGTACATGTCAAAATACAGTGTTGTTTTATTACTATATCTACACACCAAAAAATTGCTAACAATAATTTATTCAAACTGCTTAAGTTATTTAAACAACTTTTTTTATAAACATTAAATATATTGATTAAATCTGAATTAACTAACTGTCAAAAAAGAACTCGCGTGAAGAACAGCAAGGGCACGGAGGTAAACGTATCAATAGTTTTGGAGCTCAACAAGATTTGAAATTTTTATAAAAAAATTCATGTATATCTTATATGAATGAATAATCTACATACCTTCAATTTCAAACACATATATAAACATTTTTCTTCAAAACAATTAGAAAACACAATTAAGATTTTTACTTCAACAAACGGTTTGTGATAACCTTTTCAGAATGTAAATAAATGATTCTGTTAATTTAAAACGGTCGGTTAAACCTACATTCTGGTCCACATTTCTTAGAAGCACATTTTAAGCATTCTCCAAAGCAACCAAGGCATCTTAAATTCAAGCAGTTACAAAGATCCATTTCTGATTTATTTTCATAAGATGTTGCCGGCATTGCTGCATCAAACGGGATCGATGTTCTTCGTGGAAGAATATCGTTATTTTTCTTCAATTTGTACACTACTGTCTCTGAATGTTAAAAGACTTGCCGAACCATATCGAAATGGTTTTTTTCATTTATTTCAATCTGTGTCTTATACTGATTCGATGTCGGTAGACTTGCGGAATCAAGTCGCCATGATCTTTCTCTATTTATATCAGTTTGTGGATAATTTTGTCTGGATGCTGTAGGTCTGACGGATTTAAATCGGATTAATCTTTTTCTTGAAAGCATCTTGTGAGATTTTCAGTTTGTGGTTTTGTTGTAAGTGGGTATAGATATGGAGTGCTAACGTTTTAATGCAGTTCTCTGACTCCACTGGATAATAGCGGGATTGCGGAATTATACCGAGGCATCCTAACTAGGCATAATTTTTTCCTTGGAGGTTTATAGTTATTTTCCTCTTGCGGTATTAAATTGGATTGATGTTCCTAGTTGAAGGTTATCGTTGTATTTCCCAATCTGCACAATAGTCTTTTCTCTATAAATGTTGTTAGACTGGTAGCTTCGAATCAAAATGGTCTTTCTTCATTTATTTCAGTTGCTGTCTCATTTTTACACGATTTTTGTAAACTTGTTTGTGGTTTGACAGTAAACCTCAATGTTGTCAAATATTTATTTATAAATCGTAATATAATTAAAATCATTATGATCTGGCTTCAGTTCTCACTAAATTTGGTTAATGGGCAATATTTTCCACAATTAATCTAAACAAAAATAATTTCAAGACCAAGAAAATAATTTTGTTTTCGGACAAAAAGTTATGTTAAATTTGGGGGTAATAGACCGGGTACTTCTTGGCAGTGTTTAGGTTCAACATCTGAAAGGTATTTATTGTCTGTTGGAAAAATGTTGTTAATGCATACTTATTGCAGATTTTGTAGTTTACATCAGTCTGAAAGATTCGCTTCATCCAAATTTTTAGAAATTCAATTAATTCACTCACCTGAAACTTCTTCTTCTGCTTCTGAAAGTATGAATAACTCTTGTAACCAACAAGAAAAATGTTCTTATAATGTCATTGGTATTAAGGTTCCAACAAAATTAGAAACTTTGCAGGAAATCTCAGCAGTTCTGATTTTGATACACTGATGAAGGCCAAGAAAAAATATGAGTATTCTGAAAAATAGAGTGTTTCTTCAAAGAAAATCTCTCTTCAAATTAAATTCGAAATTTGTGAAAAAATAGGTTTTAAGGAAATTATTGATAAATTTGCCACTCAGAAAACAAGAAAGATTATTTTATAATTAGGTAATTATAATGATTAGGTACCTAGTCTGTAAACTGTAGAACAACTGATTGATATACATACTTTTCGTTGAGTATTGAGTTGGTACTTTTTCATGCAAAGGTGATAATATTGTATGTTTTTTATTTTGATAAAGTATTTTGTTGATATTATATAAGCTGGCCAAAAAAATAATGTTTTCAAATTTTATTTGCATTTTTACTCATGAATCACTTCTTCACAACGATTGTGATGTAGGAATACGATAAAAATATCTAACTATCTAATCTATTTTTCCATAAAAACTGAAAAATAACAAAACTGCAGCATAACAATAAATTTAAAGGCATTTGACTTTGAACAGAAAAAGAATTTAGCCAGCGGCGGTTGATAATACAGTGAAGATTGTAAATTTCATTAAGTCGCAGCCTAAGCAATCCCGATTTTTTGCCATTCTGTGCGATGAAATGAGTGAAAGTGCTGTCAAGATTGTTTGGGCTTGTTCATGAAATATGATTGTTTTTGTTGTAAAATTATGCGATGGGGCATAATTTTATCTTCTTTATTTCCTTATTTCTTGTTCTTTCTTTCTTCATTTTACACTTTTGACTTTTCTATTTCTTGTTTTTTGTTTTCGGCATCATTTTCCTAATCATGACTCTTCTTCACATTACTTTCATCTTGTTTTTGACTACTGCTTTCCTCATAATAATATTATAAGTCAAAATATACATTATTCGAGTATCCTATTCTGTAGAGTTTTGTAAGTAACTAATTTAACCATATGACTGGAATGGGGAAATATAAAAAGCTTTACTAAAATTTGAAACTAAGACTAATATATCACTTGAACAATATCTAAACACTCAAAAATATTTCACTCCAACAAATCTATTCAAAATGCTTTCTCAGTATTTAGTAAACAAAGGCAACCATTTTATCGCAAACGAATACAGATACATAACGATATATAAAATAATCTCGGATCTTATTTTCCTTATATGTTATGTATCTCTCCCTAAGTCCACTTATTTCTGGTTCCTAGCAATCCACCAACATTTTTTTATGATAACTGACAATTTATTTTTGGAAAAAACAAAACAAATTTCGTTTGTTTTTTCGAATACGACAGTTCTGAAAACCAAATGTCGGGATTATTTTTGAAAAACAAAGTTTCTGAAGACCAATTTTGGTTTGTTTTGAAAAATAAAGTTTCTTCAAACAAAATTTGGTTTCTAATTGCAGAAGAAAGCCTCTTGTGACAATATTTTTTTTGTTCTCGAAAAACGAAGTTTCTAAAGACGAATTTTGTTTTTTATCGAAATGGCAATTCCCGAAGTCAAATTTTGGTTTGCTTTTTGAAAAACAAAGTTTCTAAAGACGAATCTCATCTTATTTTTGGAAAAATGAAGTTTGTACAAACAAATTTTGATTTCTAATTGAAACAGAAGTCACTTAAGACAAATGTCTAGCTAAATCGACAACATTCAGAAATACACTGATTGATTCGCGTTTATATAACCATGTTGTCGTCTTCAAAAACTGAAGGTAAACATTTCAGTGGATTATCATTATAACAATCGTCGTTTTATATAAACTCCTTTCATACAATATATTTATTTTCGTAATCACATCGACAATCGTTCTATTGGTAACATATTCTGCGAGTCCAGATTGAAAGAGATAAAAAAAAAGTTATTTTCTGACGTATATTCCATATATCTGACGATAAAACGGAAATGGTTTGGAAGTTGATACGGGACCTCGTTGTAATGCGGCCAATTTACGGTTTTCTGATGACGATGATCCCCTTATACAGCGTCGGGAATAACTCCTAAACTAAGTAATTTTATGGTAGAACTGAGACAGTGTTTAGTTGAGATTGCAATGAAAAAAATATCGACTTGACCCATTTCCTTAAACCACAAACTGAAAATGCGCGAGAAAGACTCATTAAGTAAATAAAAAAGAAGTAAAAAGAGTTAAACCAAATAAAAAAAAGGACGAAAGTATGGTCAAATCGTTTGACATAGATAAATCAACAACAACCAATGAAAATAAAACATTTTGGGTGTCCCATACTCCCCACTAAAATCCTCCAATCATATTAGAATAAAACACCACAATATGTTATGCGTAGTGAATAACTCTCAAAACAAACTTTATTAAAAACGTTAGAGCAACTTTATTGGGATAAATAAATGATAGTTATACTTTAGCCCAACTTTATTGGGATACATAAAGGATAGTTATACTTTAGCCCAACTTTATTGGGATACATAAATGATAGTTATACTTTAGCCCAACTTTATTGGAATACATAAATAATAGTTATACGCTAGCTCAACCAGGTTTGAATCACAGTCCCACCAAGTTTAGGACACTTAGTCCATGTCTGAGTCTATACTGGACCCATCGTAAAATCCCATATGGGAAACAATAAGATGGTTTGATTATGGAGCTCCTCGAGGAAGTCTTGAGATTGAAATTTGTTATAATACACGTATATACAAACATAATTTTATAATAAAACTGAATTTGCATTACCAGTAATTTCGTATTGAAACACGAGAGAATTCTCTTTCGAATTTATCCTTGGAGAAACGGGCAAAACTACACACAAACTCGATATTCTTTGGGGATGAACAAAATATTCGCAAGAGTTATTATGAAATGTTAAAGTTCTGTTACGAAGCTTTATCGAATTGAAATGCCCGCTTTTTTTGCTTAACGATTTGACAAGTGCTATTCGTTAAATGTAAAATTCATTCCAATGATATATCAACAAACGGAAACTTCACTTATTTACTTACAAAGTTTTCTCTGACTAATTTTAAAAAAATCAATTGTAACTTTATTCGATTTAGTTACCCCAAGGAATTAATTTTTTGTGTACTGTTGTTGTTTATTCATACTTTTGAATAATCAACTGATTCTGAAAATTAAATATTTCGATGTTTACCTGGAAAAGTTGTTTACTATTCAGTTCGCGGGGAAGCGTTAATTATCTTTTGAGATTTTCGTTATTGCACGAACAGTTTTATAAATTCAAAATCCAGTTTGTTTTTTGTTAATTCTTTTTCGCACGATTTATGAGTTATTTGAACACAATTTCCAGAAAAAATATATAAAGCTCCTTAATAATATTTTTTATCGTGAAACAAGTCAATTAAAGATCAAACAACTTGAGGAAGACAATCCAAACAATTTTTATAGCCGTTTATTGTATTTATTTTTGGAAAAAAATTCACATGGTAAACGAAGCTGTGTTTAAGAAAGCTTTCTGAAAGGATGAGATCTGATATCAGCTCTTTTGGATTCCCTCTAATTAATTTCAAGCATTAATTCGAGATAAATTGTACAGTCCAAAAGCTCAACTGTCCTCATTATCAAAAATAGAAATTAATAACGTCATATCTCGAATTCAGTATCAAAATGTATCGTGTTGAACAACGCGCTGTGATTTAATTATTGAGTTAACCTCAAATCAAAAGTTCGTAGGTTTAAATTGTCCACAAATGAACATTTTCGAAATTTGAAAAATCCTTTCTGTTCAAGAAACGTCAATTATTTAATTCTTCTTTTTGATTGGGTAATTTAAAAATGGTAATGACTGCGCGTCGTCGTTTTATAACCCAACGGCTTTTGGGATGCTATTACGTTCAAACGAATACCAGTCCACAACTCAAAATTTAATTAATTTTTATTCTTCGTCCGATGGAATCTTTGATTAAACTTAATACCGGAATTGTAAGAAATATCATGAGGCTTTAAATACTAAGAGTTCAGTTTTATGGTCACGTATATTTCAGACACAACAACCTGGGAAATCGCGCGCAGAGTTGTGCATACAAAAGCTAATAGTTTCCCTCGTTAACACAGTTATAATAATTTAAAATCCCTTACGGCTCAAAGTCCTGCAGATTTTTCTACAACTAGAGTTCATTGTACCAAACATCCATAAGAAAAATAATTTTTTAGTCTGTTTTTTTAAAATTTTGGAAAATACGAAATAGGTTATGTCACCAAATTTAATTGCTGTGAATTTTTTTTGAATGGCTGTTTAAAGTCAAAAGTTTATGTTACATTTTAGAAAGGAACAATGAAAAAAGAGAATGAAAATAAAAGTTGGATGGTCGAGATTAATGATCCAAAGATATAAGATGGTGAGAAGATTGATTCGGAAAAAAAGTGATGAAAAACTAAGGGTTAATAACTATGGATAGGTACAAATGGGAAGTATTGGTAAATAAGCGTAAGTTTGAGGATGAACTTACCTTGAAAATGGCTTGAAAAGAAACTTCCGGAGTTGGTAGTAAATACAAATAATCATAATAGTTTAAGAAATTGTATAATAATGATTCTGAATATCTCGAGCGCTCGAACTCGTTGGGACGCTACTACAATCGGTATTACTATACGTAGCGGGTGTCCCATTTCTCAAATTTTCCATAATTTTGCGTTTATAACTCAAAGGACCCGGTTTAGTTGCATCGCAAAAGCAACGCTTCTCTTTTCTCAACCTAGACATATCGGTTTTCAATTTATATCAATATTTGACATACGACCGCGTTAATGTCAAATTTAACTAACATAACCTCAAAACAACATTTTGTTTTTTACAATTGATTATTTGAATCCAACATACTTATTATAACCTTGAAGTATTCTTCTTCTTTTTTATACGTCTGAGCGCTGTCAGATTCAATTAGACACTGTTTGAATCGGATTGCGGAGTCTAAAAATGCTAATAAAAATAAATGGATTTCCCCAAACAAAAAGTAATAAAAGTCTACAAGCTATATAAATGTATTGAAATCCTCCACGGACTCTCGGAGTCCGGATGATGGCTTTTCGGATTACGAGATAACTAATGTAAATACATACTGAGGAACCCAATCTTTATGTGGGATGTCTACAGATCCTCGTCTTCTGTTCCATACGCTTCCTGGTGGTATCTGACACCTCCAGAGAATACAGATAGAGCATCAAGCATCTTGTAGGTGTCTTTATCAAAATAAAAAACAAACAATAATATCTCCTTTGCATAAAAAAGTACCTACTCAATTCTCAATGAAAAGTATATCAATCAGTTGTTCAATAGTTTACAGACTAAGTACCTAATCATTATAATTACCTAATTATAAAATAATCTTTCTGGCTTTCTGAGTGGCAAATTTATCAATCATTTCCGTAAAACCTATTTTTTCACAGATTTCGAATTTAATTTGAAGAGAGATTTTCTTCGAAGAGTCACTCTATTTTTCATAATACTCATATTTTTTCTTGGGCTTCATCAGTGCATCAAAATCAGAATTGCTGAGATTTTCTGCAAAGTTTCTAATTTTGTTGGAACCTTAATACCAATGACATTATAAGAACATTTTTCTTGTTGGTTACAAGAGTTATTCATACTTTCAGAAGCACTTAAAGTTTCTGGTGGGTGAAATAATAGAAAGATATACATGAATTTTTTTATAAAAATTTCAAATCTTGTTGAGCTTGAAAACTATTGATACGTTTACCTCCGTGCCCTTGCTGTTCTTCACGCGAGTTTTTTTTGACAGATAGTTAATTCAGATTTAATCAATATATTTAATGTTTATAAAGAAAGTTGTTTAAATAACTAAAAGATATGATAAACGGCACTTGAATTTTGGATATATCTCGTAGAATTCAAATCCTCATGATATTTCTGATAATTCCGGTATTAGGTTTAATCAAAGATTTCTCAGGATAAAGATTAAGAATTGATTAAATTTTGAATTTTAGACTGGTATTCGTTTAAACTTAATAGCATCCCAAAAGCCGTTGGGTTATAAAACGACGACGCGCAGACTTTACCATTTTTAAATTACCCAATCAAAAAAGAAGAATTAAATAATTGACGTTTCTGGAACAGAAAGGATTTTCAAATTTCAAAATTGATTTGAGTTTAACTCAATAATTAAATCACCGCTCGTTGTTCAACACGATCCATTTTGATACTGCATTCGAGCTTATGACGTTATTAATCTTTATTTTTGATAATGAGGACAGTTGAGCTTTTGGACTGAACAATTTATCTCGAAATAATGCTTGAAATTGGACTTTTAATTAATAAGAGTGAATCCAAAAGAGCTGATATCAGATCTCATCCTTCCAGAAAGTTTTCTCAAACACAGCTTCGTTTACCATGTGAGTTTTTCCAAAAATAATTACAATAAACGGCTATAAAAACTTGTTGTTTGGAATGTCTACCTCAAGTTGCCTAATCTATAATTAACTTGTTTCATGATAAAAAATATTATTAAGGAGCTTTTATATTTTTTCTGAGAATTGTGATCAAATAACTTATAAATCGTGCGAAAAAGAATTAAATAAAAAAAACTGGGTTTTGAATTTATAAAACAACTTTTAAAAATTAGTTAGAGAAAACTTTGTAAGTAAATAAATGAAGTTTCCGTTTCCGTTTGTTGATATATTATTGGAATGAATTTTACATTTAACGAATAGCACTTGTCAAATCGTTAAGCAGAAAAAGCGGGCATTTCATTTCGCTAAAGCATCTCCAAAGAATATCGAGTTTGTGTGTGTTTTTGCCCGTTTTCCAAGGATAAATTGGAAAGAGAATTTTCTCATGTTTCAATACGAAATTACTTGTAATGCAAATTCAGATTTATTATAAAATTTCGTTTCTATATGTTACGTATATGACACTTCACAGTGCCATGTACTAGCTTGAATGTTCTATGGTCATCTGGCAAGTGACAGTTGGGAAGCGGGGGACTTAGATAGTTAGGTTAGAACATATAGAGGAACGAAGTAAAACGTGTTCTCAAAACTAATCGTGTTTTATTTAAATAATAATATTAAAGCTAACCTGAAACATGGTGTCAGGTGTGAATTAACAAGAAGAGTGAGTTTAATAAATATAAAATACAGAACTTTAGTTGAGAATAAGATTTTAATATGGATTCAAGCGGATTTAAACCGCCATCAAGTCTTGTATTTGATCAAAACCTTCATAAAAATTATGAGAAGTTTAAACAACATTTCGAAATTTACTTAAAAGCAACCGAATTAAGTGGAAAGTCAGATGAACGCAAAATCGCTTTGTTTTTAAACTCCGCTGATGAGGAGGCTATAGAAGTATTCAGCACATTAAGTCTATCAGAAGATCAAAAAGGAAATTACAAAGAAGTCATAGCAGCTTTTGACAATTATTGTAAACCACGCAATAATGAAACGTTTGATCGTTTCAAATTTTTCTCAAGAAATCAGGCAGAGGGAGAAAGCATGGATCATTTTATAAAAGACTTGAAATTATCAGCTAAACCGTGCAATTTTGGAACTCAAGAAGATAGTCTTATAAGAGATAGAATAATTTTAGGGGTCCAAGATCATAATTTGCAAGAAAAACTATTGGGAATAAATAATTTAAATCTGGAAACTGCAGAAAGCACTTGTAGAACAACAGAAGCTTCTAAGCTTCAAGCAAAAGATTTAAACAAGGAAGAAGTGAATTTAATTCGAAGAAGAGGATACAGTCAAGGTGACCCTAGTACTAGCGACAGTGGCAATAATAACGGAAGAGAGTACAGGTGCTTGAAATGTGGCAGAAGACACACCAAAGGCAAGTGTTTTGCTTTTGGAAAAAACTGCGCTAAGTGTGGACTGGAAGGACATTTTGCTGTAGGATGCAAAACAGGATACAATAAAAAAGATAACTTTAGTAACAGTAAGATATATAAGAACAAAGGTAAATATTTTAACAGTCACAATAGAAATATAAATAGTAATCAACATGTAAATCTTGTTGATGAAAATGATTCGAGTGATGAAGATTTTGTTATTAACAATCTAACTGTATTCAATATTTATGAGAATGATAATTCAGAACTTGAAAAAATATGGACAGAAAATGTATGTATTGATAATAGTGTAATTAAGTTTAAGGTTGATTCTGGAGCTCAATGTAATGTGCTTCCAATAAGTTATATAAAAAAATTAGAGAGGGAGAATGACATAATACATTCAGAGCAAAGTATTATAGCCTATGGCAACAATAAAATCAGAGTTGTAGGAAGTATAATTTTAAAATGTTTAATTAAAAATAATATTCAAAATGTAAAGTTCTTGGTTGTAGATATACGAGGCAAACCTATTCTTGGATTAAAAACCTGTGTAAAATTAAATATAATATGCAAGCTGGATGAAGTTAACTTAAAGAATAAAAGAGATCCTAAAGAAAATTTCATCAATCAGAATAAAAAGTTGTTTGAAGGTACTGGTAAGGTTCCGTTTAAATATAGGATTTTATTAAAAGAGGGTTACAAACCAGTTGTAAGTAATTGCAGAAGAGTCGCTGAAAAAATTAAAGGAAAGCTAAAAAACACTTTGGATGAGTTAGTAGACAAAGATATAATTGAGAAGGTCGATGAACCTTCAGAATGGGTAAGTAATATAGTATATGTCGAAAAACCTAATTCAGACAAGTTAAGAATCTGTTTAGACCCTATACATTTAAATAAGTATATTTGTATAGATAGGCATCCTATACCAACAACAGAAGAAATAGGCTTAAAATTAAGAGGGAAAAGTATCTACAGTGTGATAGATATGTCAGATGCCTTCTATCACATAGGATTGGTTAAAGATAGCCAAAAATTATGCACATTTATAACACCATTCGGTATGCAAATGAAAGAATTTTCGGAGATTTAAATATTCCAATATATTTTGATGACTTAATAATTGCTGGTAAAGACGAAAGAGAACATGATTTGATAATGAATAAAGTACTAGAGAGAGTTAAACAGTTTAATGTAAGATTTAATGCTAACAAGTTACAATACAAAGTAAAGGAAGTAAAATACTTGGGGCAGGTTTATTCCAAAGAGGGGATAAAACCAGATAAATCATATGTAGAGGCAATAATGGCTTTAGAAGCGCCAAAAAATAAAAAAGAATTGCTGAGAATTCTGGGCATGGTAAATTACTTAACGAAATCTATACCAAAGATGTCAGAAATAGTAGCACCTCTAAGAGGTTTAAAAAAAATAACGTAAATTTCTTGTGGTCTGCTGATCATGAAAATACATTTAGCAATCTGAAAAAAGTTATAGGTAATTTACCAACCCTTAAAATATTTAACCCAAACTTACCTATTACAGTACAAAGTGATAGTTCCCAGTATGGAGTGGGAGGGTGCCTTATGCAAGGAGGTCAAACCATAGCATTTTGCTCAAGACGTCTTACTGAAACCGAGACAAGGTACGCACAAATAGAAAAGGAGTATTTATCAATTTGTTTTAGTCTAATTAAGTTTCATTCGTTTGTTTACGGTAATAAGATAACAGAACAAACCGATCACAAGCCAATAATTGGCATTCAGCAAAAAGATATTAATAAAATTACGTCCAGACTACAGAGAATGCGCTTGAAAATCTTAAAATATAATTTCGAAGTTGAGTACATACCAGGTTCAAAGATGTATATAGCTGATCTTTTAAGTAGGTCATTCATAAAAGACAAAGTAAATGAAGATTGTGAAATGGAAGAGGTTGTGCATGCGATTGACATTGAAAGACTCATTACAAATAGTCGATTAGCTGAGGTAAGCAAGGAAACTCTGTATGATAATACTCTTAAAAAAGTTACTGAATATTGCATTAAAGGTTGGCCAGATAAAAAAGTATTGGATAACACTGAACTAAAGCAGTATTATAAAATAAAAGACGATCTACTGGTTCGCCATGGAATTTCATTTTTCAACGAGCGAATTTGCGTACCCAAAAAACTACAAAATCATATGACTAGAGAGCTACATAAATCCCATTTTGGCATGGAAAAAACAAAGAAGTGGGCAAGGAAAATATTATACTGGCCGGGTATAATAACTGATATTAAAAATTTTATTTCAAGGTGTCGCATATGTGAGAAATTCAGCAGAAATAAAATAAAAGAACCGCTAATACCGCACGAGGTACCTAAATATCCATTTGAGATAGTGGGGTCTGATATATTAGAATACGCATCAAAATATTATTTAGTTGTAGTCGATTACTACAGCAATTGGATTGAATTGAAAGAAATACAAAGAAAAAGTATAGATGAAATCTTAAAACAATTAAAAGTAATATTGTCTAATTTTGGATTACCTGCAAAGTTTATATCTGATAACAATCCCTACAACAGCTTTGAATTTAAAGAATTTTGTAATCAATACAACATACAATGTGTTTTTACGAGTCCCAGGTACCCAAAGTCGAATGGGTTGGTTGAAAAAGCCGTACACATATGTAAACAGTTATTAAAAAAGTGTAACAATGAAGACGAAATATTTGTTCATTTGTTAAATTACAGAGTTACACCACTATGTGGTCTTGAGGCCTCACCTTCAGAGTTATTACAAAGCAGGTTACTAAGAACAGGTTTGCCTATATCCAACAAATTATTGGAACCCAAAACCACTAACGAGTATGGGAAAAAAGTAGAAAGAAAGTTGGCAGTAAAAAGCTATCATGATAAATCTGCACGTAGCAGCTCAGATTTTAACGAAAATCAAGATATACTATTTAAATTGAAGAAGGATGGGTATTGGACACCGGGAAAAGTCTTATCAAATACTAATACTCCACGATCATACTTGGTGAGTGATGAAAATGGCAGGGTTTATAAAAGAAATTCTTCCTTTCTAAAAAATACAAAAAATCCAACGGTTATAAATGCGTCAAACAACAACGAAAGTATAAACATAAACTGTAAACCTAGTAGTGCTGATGAATCAAGTGAGAACACTTGTTTGTCTAATAGAACTGATGTATATAATGAAAACGGTTGTGGAACTAATAATAATAAAACGGCAAATGAATGTACAAGTGTCAAGGAAGCAAATAGCAAATGCACAAGATCAGGTCGGGTCGTCAATGTACCAAATAGGTTAAGAGACTATTATACATAGCGAAAAAAAAAATATTATTAGTTTCATGTCTAGTTTATAGTATTAGTTAGTTAGTTAGTATTTCAATTATTTCAGTATAAGTCCAAAAAGGGGAGATGTTACGTATATGACACTTCACAGTGTCATGTACTAGCTTGAATGTCCTATGGTCATCTGGCAAGTGACAGTTGGGAAGCGGGAGACTTAGATAGTTAGGTTAGAACATATAGAAGAACGAAGTAAAACGTGTTCTCAAAACTAATCGTGTTTTATTTAAATAATAATATTAAAGCTAACCTGAAACACAAACCCACATCAGCGCTGCCACCGACTACAAAGACACTTGTACATCAACCAAATGAACCGGATAAAAATTTATGCGACATAACACCGGAGTATATGTTCATTGCCATGGCTGGTGAATTTGAAAATTACCATTTATATATTATTAATGAAAATTCCCTATGGAAAATTGATTTGAACTCGAAACTTATTCCCTCGCAACCAGAAATACTCTATGATTATTTACCTGAAGAAGTGGGTCCCATAATTCAGATTTTTCAAAGTTCTTCAGATAATTTAATAGCAGTCAATGACCGTAAATACTATGTAGCAGATTTTCCCGCTCTACAAATACTTGAGGAAAATAATTTAATTATACCTAAGAATTCTCAAATAAACACAATGTTTCAAAGCAATCATGGGGAAATATATGTATTTTATAATAACAGTAATTATATTGAATTTGACAAGAACTTGAAAACTGTTCGGAATAGAGGACAAATAAAAGATATTTTCCCTGGACTACCCACAGATGTTACAGGAGCATTCCAGTACATTGACGGACACATGTACTTTTTCAAAAACACCACATACTACAAATATAATGAGTTTACCAAAAAACTTGTTGCAGCCGGACCCTTTAGTTGGAACGTGTTCGATATTCCATGTCCAAATGGAGACCTTTTAAATCATCTCAAAATTTTATTAACAAAAATAATTTCTTTTTATCAATAATGTTGTATATTTTGAAATAAACTGTTATTAAATTTTTTTTTTTTTTGGAAATTCCCGAATTTCTAAACCAAATGGACCACATGTACAGGAAATAGTGAAAATTTATTAGAATACTCGGAAACCATATGGACCACATTTACAGGAAATTACAAAATTACAAAATTGCCGCAAATAAAATATTTTTTCTAGAACATTCTATCACAATCGTATGAAGATGGTTAGGTTCGACTATACCTCGCTAGATGGCGCTAGTTCGTGTTTTAGTTTATCGTTTGGCCGGCAGAGGGCGGTAGTGTGTATAGAATCGTGTTTAGTTTGACGTCCGGCCGCCAGAGGACGCTAGTGTCTATAGAATCGGGTCTAGTTTGGCGTCTGACTGGCAGGAGGAGCTGGTGTGTATAGAAATCAAACACAAATAGTATTTTTATCAAGATCAACTTGCAGCCGCTAGGTACTTCCAGTTTGACTATTCCTCGCCAGATGCCGTAAGTTCGTGTTTGGTTAGTTTGGCGATCGGTCAATAGAATCGTGTTTAATTTGACGTTTGGCTAGCGGGAGGCCCTAGTGTCTATGGAATCTTGTTTAGTTTGGCGTCTGGCCGGCAGAGGTCGCTGGTGTCTACAGAATCGTATTTAATTTGGCGTTTTGCTAACGAGAGGCGCTTTTGTTTATGGAACCGTGTTTAATTTGGCGTCTGGCCGGTAGGGGGCGCTAGTGTATAGAATCGTGTTTTAGTTTGGCGATTTGTTGAAATGGATTTATATGTCTATAGAATCGTGTTTAATTTGACGTTTGGCTAGCGGGAGGCCCTAGTGTTTATGGAATCTTGTTTAGTTTGGCGTCTGGCCGGCAGAGGTCGCTGGTGTCTACAGAATCGTATTTAATTTGGCGTTTTGCTAACGAGAGGCGCTTTTGTTTATGGAACCGTGTTTAATTTGGCGTCTGGCCGGTAGGGGGCGCTAGTGTATAGAATCGTGTTTTAGTTTGGCGATTTGTTGAAATGGATTTATATGTCTATAGAATCGTGTTTAATTTGACTTTTGGCTAGCGGGAGGCGCCAGTGTCTATGGGAACTTGTTTAGTTTGGCGTTTGGCCCGCTGGGGGCGCTACAATTTATGGAATCGTGTTTAATTTGGCGTTTGATTGGCAGGTGGCGATAGTGTCTATAGAATCGTTTTTAATTTAGCGTTTGGGTAGCGTGAGGCGCTAGTGTCTAGGGAATCTTGTTTAGTTTGGCGTCTAACCAGCAGGGGGCGCTACTGTCAAAGGAATCGTGTTTAATTTGACTTTTGGCTAGCGGGAGGCACTAGTATCTATGGAATCTTGTTTAATTTGGCGTCTGGCCGGCAGAGGTCACTGGTGTCTACAGAATCGTATTTAATTTTGCGTTTTGCTACCGAGAGGCACTTTTGTTTATGGAACCGTGCTTAATTTGGCGCCTGGCCGGTAGGGGGCGCTAGTAACTATAGAATCGTATTTTAGTTTGGCGATTTGTTGAAATAGATTTATATGTCTATAGAATCGTGTTTAATTTGACTTTTGGCTAGCGGGAGGCGCCAGTGTCTATGGGAACTTGTTTAGTTTGGCGTTTGGCCCGCTGGGGGCGCTACAATTTATGGAATCGTGTTTAATTTGGCGTTTGATTGGCAGGTGGCGATAGTGTCTATAGAATCGTTTTTAATTTAGCGTTTGGGTAGCGTGAGGCGCTAGTGTCTAGGGAATCTTGTTTAGTTTGGCGTCTAACCAGCAGGGGGCGCTACTGTCAAAGGAATCGTGTTTAATTTGACTTTTGGCTAGCGGGAGGCACTAGTATCTATGGAATCTTGTTTAATTTGGCGTCTGGCCGGCAGAGGTCACTGGTGTCTACAGAATCGTATTTAATTTTGCGTTTTGCTACCGAGAGGCACTTTTGTTTATGGAACCGTGCTTAATTTGGCGCCTGGCCGGTAGGGGGCGCTAGTAACTATAGAATCGTATTTTAGTTTGGCGATTTGTTGAAATAGATTTATATGTCTATAGAATCGAGTTTAATTTGACTTTTGGCTAGCGGGAGGCGCCAGTGTCTATGGGAATTTGTTTAGTTTGGCGTTTGGCTCACTGGGGGCGCTACTGTCTATGGAATCGTGTTTAATTTGGCGTTTGACCGGCAGGTGGCGCTAGTGTCCATAGAATAGTGTTTTAGCTTGGCGATTGGTCGAAAGAGATAGATAGTGTCTATAGAATCGTGTTTAATTTCGCGTTTGGATAGCGGGAGGCGCTAGTGTGTATAGAAATTAAACACAAATAGAATTTTTATTTAGTTCAACTTGCGGCCGCTAAGTTTTGTTAAGACTGGTATAAGGGTCCTATCTACCCTTTCCACTTCTCCATTACCTTGTGGGACTTCACAAGTTGTTCAACACATGTTTAATATTTTCTTCTCGACAATATGATTCGAATTTTTCAGAACGGAACGCGGATACTCTGTCAGATATTATCCTTGACGGGCTTCCAAATATTTTACGCTAAGACAACATATCACTTCTTTCGTCGTGGTTGATTTTGTTGATTTTAGGATGAAACATTCCTTCTTTCTTTCCTACAGGACGAGGTGATATATTTTACGCTATTTTTCAAGACAACATGTCACTTCTCTCGTCGTGGTTTATTTTGTTGGGTAAAGCCACACAAATTTGGAAAAGTCATCAACGACCACAAAAATGTACTGATATTTTTTTTGTTGACTTCATTGGTCAATAATTTTATCAACGATCTAATTTAATGAACAGTTACAACAAAATTTCTCTGTAACACAGTTTATAAAGCCGATGAGGAGGTTCACCTTTTCTTTTCCATTTCCAACTTTTTTCCCTCCACGCTTTTATTTATTTGGGAGGATGAATTAATAAAAAAGTATACAACGTAAAGTTTTACACTCCGTTAGAACTTCATGTACGTCCTGGAAAAAAAGGGAGACATCAAATATCCCCCAAAATAAAATACGTTGCGAAAAATATTCCGAATAAAAAATTTCTCAACGAGGTCGTTTTAGAGAAATTTTCAGTGGAGTGGTTGCTCCCACAAGTACCTAGCCTGACCTAGACATGTCTACTCCTTATATTTTAAGCCATTTTTCTGGACATTCGAATTTCATTGTGTAATGAAACGCTTTGGGATATCTTGACAATCAAAACGATTACCACTCGAATAATCGATCATAATCGATTTTTAGCCAATTACGCTTCTCAATTCGTAAAACTGAATGAATTATTATGTTTCAATATTTGTTGTATAAAATTTAATATTCAAACTTTCTATTGGATATTGTTTGTTTTATTAGGAGTTCGTGATGTTTTTTTATGACTTTTTGAAATTTAAAATATCCGGTTTTGACTAGGAGACATCACAACATATCCTGCAATTTCGGTTTTTAATTCATTACATACTGTTTATACGAAATGTACAAGTTTATTTTGATATACAGCGTACTGCAAGGGATTTATTTATAAAAAGCAGTGGCTATATAACCAAACAGACTGAATACAATGTTCACTCCGATATAGATTGACGCGCGTTTCGATAACCAAGTTATATTATCTTCAGAAACTGAAGATAAACTGTTTATTCTAAGAGCATTTAGGCCCTCGAAACCTCCCGCATAGATATCTGATTTTTCGAAAGCTTTGTCTGACTTTTGTAGAAGTTTATTTAATTTCTTATTTTTTAGACCTCTTAATATGTTCATACTTCTAAATTTTCTTAATTTTTGGAGTCTTTGGTTTTAAAAAATGTCAAATTTTTATTAGTATTTCAAAATTAAATTGAAATAATGTCGAAAAATAAACAAAAATCATACTATATATGTAGTTAGTAGTAAAAATTTTATAAAAGGACGCCTAAGAACGTACAAAAATATACAAAAACAAAAATAAAAGTAACGTGTAAGTCTTACGTTACACAAAGTCAAAGGAAAATATTTAACAGTGTAAAATTTATTTAAAATAATGGTAGTTTCGTTGTTGTTGAGTTCCAACCTAAAATTCATTACCCTGTATACGTTGAAAAAGATAAAAAAATCAGTAACAATGGCTCATAATGGATAGAACAAATTTTTAGAAAAATATAGAAAACCAAACATGTTTATCGGTTAAGTACTCACGCCCCGATTCACATCAATTTGCTTTTTTTATGGTGCACGCGCGCTTTTTTGCATTTATTTTCTACAACACTTTTTCAATTAGAGTTGGTTGGTTCGTGTTTATGTATCCATCTTTTAATAGCCAGAGGAATAAATATGCATTTTGAATAATTGAAAATGTAATAACAAAACTGGTATACATTACATTTTATCACAAAAAAACATCCAAAAACGATAATGTATAAATTAATATTGATATATTTTCTGCGTTCTGATCAACCCTGTTTAACAGAGTTATTGGATAGATACTTAAGTTTCGTGATACGGCAACACTGATGTGATTATGTCAAATCTGTCATTGTCATCATAAAGTTTGACATTTGTAATGGCTAACGTGTTGTTTACTACGATTTTCGACGTAGATTAATTAACTACAGAATGTTGACGAATTCGGTGATGAAACCCAATCTCGTTGTTATGAACCCACGTTTCATCTATAACATATAATCCGGTTCTATTTCTGTAAAACATTGTTAAACGCTCGATGGAAACATCTTCGCGTCGATGGTTTTGTTTCAATGTGCGCAAACGCGGCATCCATATTGTACACTTTCTAATTTGACCGATTTTTTATCAAATTACTCTTTTGTTAGGTTAAGTTGAATGAAATTCATATTATTCATCATATCTCGTATACGAGTGAAAATTTTTTAAATCTGTTGATTTCATTTTAGATTTTAAACCACGCAGAACATTTTATAAAGAATAATTTTTTTTCGTAATAACAACAATAAAAAAGATAGAGTGAGTAATTCAATTTGTTACATGGTTCTCAGTGTACTTTTAGTGTACTTTTATATAAAACATGGAAATTCGTAATAAAAGTTGCAGACGGTGGAAGAATGAAGCTGTTAAAGTAACGGCGATGTTCCGAAACTATAATTTTGTATAATGTTCAAAAAAAACAACTTATATATATTTAAATGAATTTATTCATACAATTTAACAAATTAAAGTTATTTATTTGAAAAAATGATTATTAATAATAACAGTATGAGCTCTAATAGTAACTATTCCAACAGCATTCACATTTTCGGAATCATTGTCTGGTATTCCTTCACGATTAGAAGTATCGACTGCGTCTTCATCGAAAGCTACTTCTAGTTGAGGTACTGTCATATCTTCGTTATCCTTTTCAATAATAGTACCCAGTTTGAGATCTTCTTGTTTATAACTAAAAGGTTTGCTTAACATGATAGGTACATTCAGATCTCCAACGCTTCTTTCAACTGGACTCACGAATCTAACGGTTTTCTTCGATTTAGCTATTATCGGTTTATCGATGTCGGTCAACGTGGAATTCGCCGATTGATTCTTCTTTATGGATTTAGCGAAATTACTATAATGTGAAGGTAATTTACGGATTACGCACGATTTACTTTTAGTTATAACGATCGAATCGTTGGTATTAAGACTTTTTCTACGTAAAGAATGTCTTGGTGGTACTCGAGGTAATTTCTCCAAAAGTACTATGGGGAATGTACATTACGTTTGCGTGGAAGTATCGCTGGTTCTTCTCAATATATTCATGTTCATTATTATAGTAAACGAATCAGAAATTATGACAGGAATCAAAACAGATCTGTCAATTTTTATATATAAACTGTCAATTATTGTTCTAGAACTAGATATTAGAATGTGTATTTTTTTACGTAAAAAGCAAACACAAATTTCGATTAAATTTTGAATTTATGTGAAAAAAATTTTGAAATAAAAGTTGTTGATCTATTAATTTTTTACAACTTTATTTAACTTTTTTCTATAAGACTTCTATAAGACTGCCAGAAATCGAGATAAACCGTTTTTCATCGAACTATTATTTTTTTTTGTTTCAAAAGTTATCAACCAAGATTTATGAGCTGATAAATTGTAATCTTTTAATACGAGGGCGGTTCGAATATAAGGTAATAACCTTCACTGGTTACATATTTTTGGAATTTCTCCAGAAGGTTTTTGATCCTTGGACAACTCGGACAAACTCCTCCATCAAGCTTCAACTTCTTCGCGAGCTCTTAAGACTGGATTCGGAGAGACGTTAGTGATTCTAGAACTACTGAGAATATCGACAATACTCCATCTATTAGTATAACAAACAATAATATGAGTAGTTCAATTGATTATTTGCCAAATTGGACATTGATCGCTGATTCTTCACAATTGCAACCAGATTTTGTGAAATTAGGATAAAACAATTGAATTATCTATGGAAACTCTAGTTAGAATTACACTTTGATTAGATAATGTTCGCCAAAAGCTCCGGGATTAGAATGTTTTATGACTTGTTGAATAACCGTCGATCAGATCCGGGTATTTAAATTTCTAAAGATAGTGAATATTCATATCATTATATTTTTAATTTGGATTGTAAATAAAGTGAATTTGACTCATATTTTGGATTGATTGATGTCTTATACCTTGTTATTTTCAAACTAAAACTATTTAGATGATGTTTATGTTTGCCATTGAATAGGAGAATTTTTCAGAAAATGGGAAAGTTTTGAAATTAAGAAAAGTTACTTCACACACTGAAGCCAAATATCCATAGGCTTCTACAAGATATTTGCCAACAAAAAAAATCTTCATGAGGAATTATGATGAAAATCGAATATGGCATTATCTTGTTTTTGATGTAATTATTCAGAGAAGAATCTTGAGTTTTGTTGGTTTTTATTGAAAACTTTTTGGTGTGAAAACTCTCTAATTGCCGTGGTTAAGAGACGCCGCGTTTGGGGTATAACTTAGGTAAATAGTCAGACCGAAAATTACGAAGTTTAAAGAAAGGAGAAAGGAGGCTTCTACAAGATTTTTGCCAACAAAAACGAATCGAAAATGGTCTAGAGTTTTTCACAATAATGGCAGATGAAAATAAGTGGAATAATTAAGAAAGTCCAAACCAGAATTTCCAAGATTTTACCTCTTGCAGTATACAGCAACTGTCCATATCTCTGATTGAATTGAGCCAGGTCAATATAGTTCAAAGACTCTGTGTAAAACAAGGTGTATAGAAATGCTCGAAGCTGTGTTGACCATAATGAAACAAATTCCTGCACTCCCCGCTCTTCTAGAAGCTCTTGATAGTTTAACGGAAGGTAGAGGAATTAATGAATGTGCTATCCTGCACTCTAGTCTGTCGTAAGAGTTTTCATTCAGTGTCTTAGTTCTGTCTGAGAAACTTTGAATAACTTTACTTTCAACTCCAAGCAGAGTACATGGATGTGCACATAGCTTCTCAACTCAGATACAGAAAATTCAGGAAAAACGGGTCAACATTTGTCCATACTTTTATCCGTTACATCTACAATTTTTCTTGAAATAGGGTGTCTAGTAAAAATTGAAAGTCAAGTACTAGTCTCCCGATTTTTCCAGGTTGGTTATCACATTTTCCCAGTCGAAATTTCGTCAATATACTATCACACTTCTATTATGATGATGATTAATTTTAGAAAATACAAGTATAATACAACAACCAAATTTTTTTAGTTTAAGTAATTCTTCACTAACTGCTGTTTTTGAGAGTCTCCAAAAATTTCTATTCTTTTTAAGATACGCAACAATATTGTACCCTAATTTTGGCGGAAAAAAATGTTGAGAATCTTTGATTTGTGCATCGAAATAACGCGAAAAAAATTGTTATTGAAAAATAAATAAAATTGATTGGCTTGGACATAGGAAAAATTATCGGCTTGACAGATGAATGAATTTAATCATATTTATGAAATTTTTGTGCCAAATGAAATAGGGCATCAAATAGACGGAAAGAGGCATACATGTTTGGCTCTGCGGTCAACATGTTAATCATGGAATTACTCATATTTATGACGCTTTAAGACAATATAATTGAATTTTTTTTTGGAAATTCAAGGAAAAGGCATCAAAATGATAAAATTTGGCATAAATAATGTTTTGCATAAAACTAATGAAAAAATAGGATTTTTCAACAAACTTTATTGAGAAAATTAAGAAATTGTTATCAAAAATTAGAACGGTAATTTGCATTCCGACAGAATATTCCTTTAAAAATCACGACATCGCCATTCAAAAGTATCTTTCTGCTATTCTCCTTATACTTCGTCCACGTTCTCTTCTTTATCCTCCTCTAGTTCTTACTTCTCCTCTTCTTCTTGTTCTTCGTAGTCTTCGTTTGATTGTAACAGTGACAAATTGACAAGTATAAAAGAAACATTAAGAAAACGAATGGCAATACCAATACTGACCACTCCACATCAGATAATACTTCGAATGGCTAATGAAAATGCTAATAGAAAACAAAATGGGGAAAGTGAATCGAATAATAGAGGTAAATATTTAAATACAATAAATATATGTAAAAACTTATGGTATACATGTTGATTGGTTGATTGTACAAAGAATCGACACTGAGGACATACACACAGCTGCCCAAAATTTGTTAAATGAACATATCACGAAAGTAAAAGAAGATAAGAGAATACTTACATCGAGAAATCCAAGATATGTACTACTACTTTTACCACACTTACTATTACACTGTCTGACGCCTGTTTCGATGTTCTCCGTTAGTCTCTATTGTTTTGTACAAAACAAAAAAATATTACCGAGTATAATTTGATTTAAGATCGACAGTTGATTGAATTAGTAAACTCACTAAAGGCATTGAACAAAATATGTAATTTGATCCATTTGGACTATATCTTGAAAGAAAGACTACTATTACTCAGATTAAATTAGAACAACTTCCTAATTCAGTGGTAAGTTCAATAATTACTCATCTTGTACTGGATAGTGTGGACAATTTAAATTTTGGTATGTCTTAAATAAATCGAGTAAATAAACTCAAATATTTGAGATCCCTTAAATCCTTTTCCGCTCTAACTCCTTCATTATCTCGAAGTCGAACAACATTACTAACTAATTAAACCATACGATAGGATTGGGAGGTATAAAAAGTTTTTCATAGGTGATGGGATGATAAAAAAATGTTTTTAAGAATTTAAATTTTAAAAATCTGTCCCCAATTTCATGAATAAATTCAAGGCATTTTTTTTGTAAATTAGTTTTTCCTTGTCCTTGCAAAATGAAGTACCCAATAGGTCCCTTGCTTCGGGTAATTCATCAGAATTCATGTTTGTTTCCGGTTTTTATTTTTTATTGGAACCTCAATATCAGTGACATTATTAGAACATTTTTATTATTTGTTATAAGAGAGACTCACTCTTGGAAGCACTAAAAGTTTCAGATGAGTGTAATAATTCAATTTAGGAAAATTTAGATGAACCAGATCTTTCAGTCTGATGTAAAATACAGAATATGCATTTAATATGCATATTGATGAGTATGATTTACACAAGCTAAATGCTTTTAAGAGGTTGACAATATCTAATACTAATGAATCACCTCTTCTCAAATAGTAATTACAAAGCTAGATCGATAAGTCCATCACTTTTTGAATTTCCCACTTGCCAACTGAAACGGCAACACTGCACATGTGAATATGCAGTGTTTTTTATTACTATATTTATACACCAAAAAGTTATTTAAACAACTTTCTTTATAAACATTAAATATATTGATTAAATCTGAATTAACTATCTGTCAAAAAAAACTCGCGTGAAGAACAGCAAGGGCACGGAGGTAAACGTATCAATAGTTTTCAAGCTCAACAAGATTTGAAATTTTTATAAAAAAATTCATGTATATCTTTCTATTATTTCACCCACCAGAAACTTTAAGTGCTTCTGAAAGTATGAATAACTCTTGTAACCAACAAGAAAAATGTTCTTATAATGTCATTGGTATTAAGGTTCCAACAAAATTAGAAACTTTGCAGAAAATCTCAGCAATTCTGATTTTGATGCACTGATGAAGCCCAAGAAAAAATATGAGTATTATGAAAAATAGAGTGACTCTTCGAAGAAAATCTCTCTTCAAATTAAATTCGAAATCTGTGAAAAAATAGGTTTTACGGAAATGATTGATAAATTTGCCACTCAGAAAGCCAGAAAGATTATTTTATAATTAGGTAATTATAATGATTAGGTACTTAGTCTGTAAACTATTGAACAACTGATTGATATACTTTTCATTGAGAATTGAGTAGGTACTTTTTTATGCAAAGGAGATATTATTGTTTGTTTTTTATTTTGATAAAGACACCTACAAGATGCTTGATGCTCTATCTGTATTCTCTGGAGGATCTGTAGACATCCCACATAAAGATTGGGTTCCTCAGTATGTATTTACATTAGTTATCTCGTAATCCGAAAAGCCACCATCCGGACTCCGAGAGTCCGTGGAGGATTTCAATACATTTATATAGCTTGTAGACTTTTATTACTTTTTGTTTGGGGAAATCCATTTATTTTTATTAGCATTTTTAGACTCCGCAATCCGATTCAAACAGTGTCTAATTGAATCTGACACCGCTCAGACGTATAAAAAAGAAGAAGAATATTTCAAGGTTATAATAAGTATGTTGGATACAAATAATCAATTGTAAAAAACAAAATGTTGTTTTGAGGTTATGTTAGTTAAATTTGACATTAACGCGGTCGTATGTCAAATATTGATATAAATTGAAAACCGATATGTCTAGGTTGAGAAAAGAGAAGCGTTGCTTTTGCGATGCAACTAAACCGGGTCCTTTAAGTTATAAACGTAAAATTATGGAAAATTTGAGAAACGATACACCCGCTACGGATAGTAATACCGATTGTAGTAGCGTCCCAACGAGTTCGAGCGCTCGAGATAATTCCAAACCAAAACCCGAAGCTACCAAAGAAGAAAACATCAAACATCGAGGTATGAAGAGATTTAAAATGCAATCGGACGGTGTTATTACATCTATTAATTGCGATACGTCTGAAGATAATGAATTTTCTTATAAAATAGACAATGTTAAGGAGAAAACTAAGAATAGCGAAACAGTTTTGTTAATTGAAGCACAAAATGTAGATATTCAGAATCATTATTACGATTATTTGTATTACTAATAACTCCGGGAGTTTATTTTCAAGCCCTTTTCAAGGTATGTTCATCCTCAAACTTAAGCTTATTTACCAATACCTCCATTTGTACCTATCCATACTTATTAACCCCTAGTTTCTCATCCCTTTTCTTTCCAAATCAATTTTCACACCATCTAATATCTTTGGATCATTATTCTCGATCATCAAACTTTTATTTTCATTCTCTTTTTTCATTGTTTCTTACATAAATGTAACCTAAACTTTTGACTTTAAACAGCCCCTCAAAAAAAATTCGCAAGCAATTAAATTTGGTCACTTATAACCTATTTCGTATTTTCCAAAATTTTAAAAAACTCGGGGGGTACATGATAGATTTTTGCTTAAAATTCTATTATAACAGACTAAAAAAATATTTTTCGTACGGATGTTTGGTACAATGAACTCTAGTTGTAGAAAAATCTGTGGGACTTTGAGCGGTAAGGGATTTTAAATTATTATAACTGTGTTAACGAGGGAAACTATTAGCTTTTGTATGCACAACTCCGCGCGCGATTTCCAAGACTGTTGTGTCAGAAATATACCTGATCACAAAACTGAGTTTTCCAACTATTATATGTTAATAATCATGTCGGAGCTGTTGGCTTATAAAACGACGACGCGCAGTCATTACCATTTTTAAATTACTCAATCAAAAAAAAAAGAATTAAATAATTGACGTTCCTTGAACAGAAAGGATTTTCCAAATTACAAAAATGTTCATTTGTAGATTATTTATTCCTACGAACTTTTGATTTGAGGTTAACTCAATAATTAAATCACCACGCGTTGTTCAACACCATCCATTTTGATACTGAATTCGAGCTTATGACGTTGTTAATCTTTATTTTTGATTCTGAGGAGAGTTGAGCTTTAGGACTGTACAATTTATCTCGAAATAATTCTTGAAATTGGACTTTTAATTAATTAGAGGGAATCCAAAAGAGCTGATATCAGATCTCATCCTTTCAGAAAGCTTTCTCAAACACAGTTTCGTTTACCATGTGTAATGTATTCCACATCAAATATTTAATTTGTTCCAATAAGCATAGGCAACCCTTATTACTTCTTCTTCATACGATATTTCGAATATTTAACGCAGACGTTTAAGAGTTATTTTTTATTGTATGCATGCACGTTTTCCTTATTGTAGTAGGAGTTCGCCTCTCTCTTCTATTCGAATCGTTGAACCGTTAACATCGAATACACGGTTGTCAGATTGAACACATTGTAATATTAATTTCGAATTGTTTCTTTTTTAATTAATAAAGTAAGTGAGTTTTCACTCGTGGTACTTTTGCTCAACCCTAATCAAGACATTACAATTGGCGACGAGGTAAAACGGAAACGCGTATATTATTTTTTTTTGGTTGAGAAATTGTCCGGAAGTTTCGCGCACGTTGCACGTGGTTATCGTCGGCATGGCACAAGAAAATCCTTCTACTCCTGCTACATCTTCAGCTATTGGTAAGTTAACAGAGTTTTCGGCCAAAGATTCCGATTGGTCGATTTTTAGCGCCAGGCTAGAGCAATATTTTATTGCAAACGGCATTACGGATTCAGAAGTAAAACGTGCTCTTTTGCTGAATGCATGCGACGAAGATGCCTACAGATTGATTTATAGCCTGTGTGTTCCAAATAAGCCCGAAACGAAGACCCACAAGGACTTAATTAAGCTTTTCGACAAACATTTTAAAACAACAACCAGAGCCTTTGCAGCACGCTAGAAGTTTTATGAAGCCATGAAGTCGTGTTGAAACGGCCGCTGAATGGGCCGTAAGATTACGTAACCTGGCTTCAAAATGTGATTTCGGAACTGAATTAGAAGCGTTGCTCAGAGACAAGTTCATCATGGGGATGGATAATACCAAGGAGAGACTATTTGAAGAAAAGGTGACAATTTCCCTCGACAGAGCAATGGAGATAGCCAGTATTGTAAGAAATCAACATGACGTAACCGTGAAAGAAGAAATTTTCTATCAAGACCATGTGTATCAACGAGGAGGAAGAGTATTTGGCAACAGGGGGTCGGCGCCGCCGCAGCGTAGACCACGTCAGTTTCCTGTACCACAAAATGGAAACTACCGACAGCAACCCAAGTTTGAGCGGAACTCGCAAGATAGAGCCGGCACAAGTCGACGCCAACCTGTCAACGCGTCAAATGTCAATCAGGTCAGCTGCGAGGTCTGCGGAAAAACAGGACATAACAAAGATAAGTGTGTTTTTAAAAATTATTTTTGTAATTTTTGTAATGAAAAAGGCCACTTAGCCAATATTTGCCAGAAAAAACTTAAGAGGGGTAATTATTTTTTAGATAATAATAATTCTGATTTATCATCTGATGATGAAAACAGTAAGTTTGATCACATTTTTAATTTATCTGCTTCAAATGATGAAATCACAATTGAAATAACAATAAACAAGCAACTGTTTACTTTTCAATTGGACACAGGGGCCTCGGTCTCTGTAATTTCTGAACAATTTAGAGAAAAACATTTGAATAAGTTCATTGTTTATCGAACCAGCAAAACTTTGGCAAGTTATGATGGTTCAAGTATTCATCCTTTGGGATTTATTGAGGTAAAAGTGACCTTTAATTTAAAAACAGAAACAATACGGTTGTATATTATTTCTAATGGGGGCCCTCCGTTATTGGGTAGAGATTTTTTCAATTTATTTAAACTAAGTGTAAATAGCATTAATTTAATTGATAAAAATGAAAACTTACTACAAATTGAGGATTTAAATAATATAATTAAGATAAAGAAAATGTTATCAAAGAAGTATTCTAAAGTATTTTCTCCTTCCTTGGGTAAATTTAATGGAGGTGCTCTGCGACTGGATATGCAAGAGGGAGCCAAGCCCAAGTTTTGCAAAGCCCGTTCCATTCCTTTTGCCTTATGCCGAGGAGTTGAGGCGGAACTAGACCGACTTGTCACTGAAAACATCTTGAGCCCAGTATCATACAGCAGTTGGGCAACACCCATTGTACCAGTAGCTAAGAAAAATGGAACCATCAGAATTTGTGGTGACTATAAAATTACTCTTAATCCTGTATTGTTAATTGATAAATACCCATTGCCCCGTATTGAGGAATTATCTTCTAATCTACAAGGCGGAGTTGAGTTTTCAAAAATTGATCTTTCTCAAGCATATCAGCAGATTGAGTTAGACAATGAGTCAAAGAAATTAACAACCATTAATACTCCAAAGGGGTTATTTAGTTATAATCGTTTACCTTTTGGTATTGCTAGTGCTCCAGCAATGTTTCAAAGAATAATGGAACAAATCTTAGCAGGTTTAGATGGGGTTGTTTGTTTTTTAGATGACATTTTAATCACTGGAAAAAGTTTTGGATAGGTTACAAAAAAGTGGTCTTACGGTAGCATTAGACAAATGTGAATTTTTAAAAAACTCAGTACAATATTTGGGTACCACAATTGATAAATACGGATTGCATACAAGTGAAGATAAAGTTAGAGCGATTGTTGAAGCTCCAGTACCTCAAAATATTACTCAACTTAGATCATTTTTGGGGTTTGTGAATTTTTATAATAAATTTATACCTAACGTGGCCTCAGTACTTCAGCCTTTGTACAATTTATTGAAGAAAAATGTTGAATTTATTTGGTCTGAACAATGTACAATGGCATATAATAAAATTAAAAACATAATTAGCTCTGCTCCCATTTTGGAGCATTATGACCCAAATTTACCAGTAAAGTTGACTGTTGATAGTTCTTATTATGGTGTTGGAGCTAGAAAAACCCATTAGTTTTGCATCTTTAACACATTCTAGCAGTCAACAAAAATATTCTCAAGTAGAAAAAGAAGCTTTAGCCATTGTTTTTGGTGTGAAGAAACATAAGAAGTGTTTATGATTTTTGGAATAACAATGTAAATATTGTAAATCATAAAGCTATTGATGTAACAGACTTTAGTATTAGTAAACAAAATGTAAAAGTAGATCTTAATCAAATATCTAAAAGTCAGGACAATCAATGTAAATATTTCAAAGGTAGTAGAAATAAAACTTATTTAATAGGAGATCATGTAGCAGTAAGGGATTATAGAGTTGTTAATAAGCCTTCTTGGGTAAAGGGAATAATTCATAAGAAGATAGGTTCAAAAACCTATCTTCTTATGAACCTAACCCTTATTACTTCTTTATACGATATTTCGAATATTTAACGCAGGCGTTTAAGAGTTATTTTTTATTGTATGCATGCACGTTTTCCTTATTGTAGTAGGAGTTCGCCTCTCTCATTTATTTGAATCGTTGAACCGTTAACATCGAATACACGGTTGTCAGATTGAACACATTGTAATATTAATTAAGAATTGTTTCTTTTTTAATTAATAAAGTAAGTGAATTTTCACTCGTGGTACTTTTGCTCAACCCTAATCAAGACATTACACCATGTGAGTTTTTTCCAAAAATAAATACAATAAACGGCTATAAAAACTTGTTGTTTGGATTGTCTACTACAAGTTGTTAGAACTTTAATTAACTTGCTTCACGATAAAAAATATTATTAAGGAGCTTTTATATTTTTTCTGGGAATTGTGATCAAATAACTTATAATCGTGCGGAAAAGAATTAATAAAATACAAACTTGTGGTTTGATAGTAAACCTCAATGTTGTCAAATATTTATTTATAAATCGTAATATAATTAAAATCATTATGATCTGGCTTCAGTTCTCACTAAATTTGGTTAATGGGCAATATTTTCCACAATTAATCTAAACAAAAAAAATTTCAAGACCAAGAAAATAATTTTATTTTCGGGCAAAAAGTTATGTTAAATTTGGGGGTAATAAACCGGG
The DNA here is from genome assembly GCF_026230105.1 of Diorhabda sublineata. Classification (NCBI taxonomy): domain Eukaryota; kingdom Metazoa; phylum Arthropoda; class Insecta; order Coleoptera; family Chrysomelidae; genus Diorhabda; species Diorhabda sublineata. The sequence continues at coordinate 7,803,571 of NC_079486.1, forward strand.
TACTTCTTGGCAGTGTTTAGGTTCAACATCTGAAAGGTATTTATTGTCTGTTGGAAAAATGTTGTTAATGCATACTTATTGCAGATTTTGTAGTTTACATCAGTCTGAAAGATTCCCTTCATCCAAATTTTTAGAAATTTAATTATTTCACTCACCTGAAACTTCTTCTTCTGCTTCTGAAAGTAACCAACAAGAAAAATGTTCTTATAATGTCATTGGTATTAAGGTTCCAACAAAATTAGAAACTTTGCAGGAAATCTCAGAAGTTCTGATTTTGATACACTGATGAAGACCAAGAAAAAATATGAGTATTCTGAAAAATAGAGTGGTTCTTCAAAGAAAATCTCTCTTCAAATTAAATTCGAAATCTGTGAAAAAATATGTTTTAAGGAAATTATTGATAAATTTGCCACTCAGAAAGCAAGAAAGATTATTTTATAATTAGGTAATTATAATGATTAGGTACCTAGGCTATAAACTGTAGAACAACTGATTGATATACATACTTTTCGTTGAGTATTGAGTTGGTACTTTTTTATGCAAAGGTGATAATATCGTATGTTTTTTATTTTGATGAAGTATTTTTTTGATATTATATAAGCTGGCCAAAAAAATAATGTTTTCAAATTTTATTGCATTGCATTTTTACTCATGAATCACTTCTTCACAACGATTGTGATGTAGGAATACGATAAAAATACCTATTTTTCCCTAAAAACTGAAAAATAACAAAACTGCAGCATAATAATAAATTTATAGTCATTTGACCTTGAACAGAAAAAGAATTTAGCCAGCGGCGCTTGATAATACAGTGAAGGTTGTAAATTTCATTAAGTCGCAGCCTAAGCAATCCCGACTTTTTGCCATTCTGTGCGATGAAATGAGTAAAAGTGCTGTCAAGATTGTTTGGGCTTGTTAATGAATTATGATTGTTTTTGTTGTAAAATTACGCGATGGGGCATAATTTTATCTTCTTTATATAATTTTCGTTTTTAGTTTCGTAATCCGAATTATTTATTTATACAGTGAAAAGTCTCGGACCTATAACTTGTTGTTTTTAGTATTATTAGAATAAAAATATCCTTTTTATTGTTATAACTTAATATAAAGACAGATATGCAATAACCTAAACTGTCTAATATCACTAGGAGCCAACTTCACAGCGTACTAGCATGTTGCCATTTTAACTTTCAACACAAAAAATATTCTATGCAATGTTGTAAAATATTATTTTTGTTATACTACGTTGTCTAACATATACTGTAATAACATCCTTTATACAATAGAATATTCTTTATACAATGGTTATACTATTATTACTAATATAGGTAAGACTCCTATATGGACAGTTGGTATTACATATATGTCTACATATTTTCATTTTATTTGTTTCAGATAGTTAAATCATCGTAATTATAGCGGTTTTATTTCGTGATGTACAACGCGAAAAATCGTTTTTTTTTTCTTAAATATACGTAAAGATATCATCAATTGATGATTTCGATTGGTTAACGAGATAAACATTTCAAAGTGCTTAAATTTCAAAAGTCAACAATTGTCAAAAATATTTTTTTAAGTGAATGAAAGTAGGACGGTTAATAAGTGTTATTTGTATATTAAAATTGTAGAAGTTTTAAAATGCCGTCGACTTTGAGTAAAGAAACCAATTTGTATTACAAAAATTTGGTAGTGACAAAATTCAATAACTGGTTGAAAATGGTTAAGGAGAAGAAAAAACAAACTTATCAAAACCAAAACTCAACGGTATCGCTCCAAGCTCCAAAGGAGGAAAAAGATGCTAACGATACGAAGATTATCGTGACTCCTGCAGATAAGTTCTATGCATCACCACCAATGAACTGTAGCGACGCCAATTCCAAGGAAGTTCTAAACAGAAAAGATGCGAAAGAGGAGGAACATATGGATTTTTTGAACGAGATCTTCTACGAGAAAATGAGATTACTTCAAGAATTCAGAAACGTCGGTCTCTACGTGTATTGCGACTCTTGCGATAAGTATAGATACCTGCTCGACGTGAAAGATCCCCTGGATCTATCTGACAAATGGTATTGTTGGATGAATCCAAATGGGAGGTATAATAGATGCGAAATCAAGGAAGAATCGATCGACGATAAAGAAAAGGAGCTGATGATATTTAATAAATATAACGCGGGTAGCATCGTCTGGGCGAAAATCGAAGGTTATCCATGGTGGCCGGCTATGGTGGAAGATGATCCGGAAATCGAGAATTATTTTTGCTTGAAAGATTCCTTAGAACCGGTAAGTCTAATATTTCTCTTGGTCACTTTCATTAGGTTAGGGTTGTAAGTACCATTTTTTTAGTTCATGTCACGTACAGGATGATTTTGTTTTAATATCGAAATTATTAAGTTACCTTATATACAGGGTGATTTTTTTACTTATTCCAATATTTCATTTGGAGTGGAAATCGAAATAAATTTCAAGTTACCTTAAATATAGTGCGATTCTTTTTATCAACTGAAAGTGGAAAGTGGGAAATTTGTAAACTCGTATACAGCTTTATTTTTTTTTTAATTTGTAAATTTTGATGGCCATATACAGGGTGATTAATTAATAGATCTTGGGTGAAGGTCGAAAATTTGAAACCGTTCTTGAAAAATATCGACGATAACCTTGTGCTGAACGATAAATTCAATAAACTCAAACTCAGGATAGACGTAGCCGCCAAAGAGGCTAAAGAAGCCGTCGAAATGGAGCTGCTCGACAGACTGAAAAAGTACAGCTTCATATATAGATATGCGAAATCTTTGAGAAACACGAAGCGACAGAGATACGCGAGTGAGGATGGCGGCGGTAAACAGAAGAAACGCGCGAAGTTGGGTGATGAGACGGAATCTTCGGCGGAAGACTACGAAGAAGGAGAAGAAGAGGAGCAAGAAGTAGAGGAGGATGAAGAAGAGAAGGAGGATGAAATATGAGGAGAATAGCAGAAAGATACTTTTGAGTGATGGTGTCGTGATTTGAAGGAAAAATGTTCGTTCTAATTTTTGATTAAAATTTGTTAATTTTCTCCATAAAGTTTGTTATAAAATCATTTTTTTTTTAATTAATTTTATGCAAATCATTTTTTATGCCTAATTTCAACAGTTTCAGCCGTATCCTTAAATTTCCGAAAAAAATTCAATTGTATTGTTATTAAAACATCATAAATATGAGTAATTCCATGATTAACGCGTTATCCGCCGAGCCAATCATTTTTATGCTTCTTTACGGCAATTTGATGCCCAATTCCAAAGAATCTCAACATTTTTTGCCGCCACAATTACGAGAGAATAAAAAGTGAATAAAAAAATAAAATTCACATATAACAGGGGAAATAGGGAAAACCGTGTGTTAGAGAGAGAGCAGCGAGACAATGTGTAAGAGAGAGAGAGAGACTTCGTTTTTGCGCATGCGTATAGTTATATATCCGTTGCGATGATAACAGCGGGAGCGCTGATATACCAGGTCGGTTAAAAGTCTTTGGGTTTTAAAAAATTATATATACCATTATTATTCGCTAATCTTGTAACATAAAAGTACAACGTATAAATAAAAAGAGATTTTTTGTCAATGTAAGGTATCACGCACGTAATCGAGACAGATTCGTTGCGATGATAACAGCGGGAGCGCTAATCTTGTAATATAAAAATCTACGGTTAACTGATAGCGTCTTATTACTGAAATACAGTTAAAAGTAACGTATACCGGGTGACTTAAAAGTAACATAAAAAAACAACAATAATAATTATTTATTTAAATCATTGATAACTTTAACTTTATAAAAGTATACAAATTCTCTAAGAGCATTGTGTAACATATCGTTTGGTGTAATAGAACAAAATGCGTATAAAATTTGTAAAGGACTTTCGGAGAAGGTATTTTTTTACAGAAATCCAAAACATTATAATAATATTCACAAAAATTCAAATTTTCTAACACAGATATACGTTGTATAATTAAATTATTTAATTCTAAAATTTGCGATACTTCTTCTTCATCCATGTAATATTCAACACCATGTTTCTTGACTAAAATTATCTTACTGTCATCGTAATTCAATGGGGTGATGGTACAGTAATCTCCACATGGTAATGAATCAGGTTTGAACTCGTCTCCGGTATGAAAGATTTGTTGTGACATAATTGAGATAAAGGTATTCCATTCATAAGTACTGAAAGATATTTTGCTGAACTTAAGATGTTGAGATAAGATAACAGCAGGTGTGAATGATCTTGCAGGACTTATTCCACATTTTACTTCATACCCCGAAATTGGATACTGTGTTGAAAGCAGGTAAATGTTTTCAGACTTGACAGCAGTCTCATAGTTTTCCAATATTCTATCTAACTCTGAACTGTAGTTACTCGAATCAGATTCGATGTCGACAATACCACTATCTTGGGGGGAACTCATGCTGCTAACTGGGTTTGATATCCAAAGCTCACTCCAATTTATAGAGCTCTTTCAAGGTTTTTAGCGCGGCGAACCGAAAAAAAATCTATACAATTTCAATATTTTCTATCCAACTGTTGTGTTTGCTATCCAAACCAAGCCACTTGACGTACATTTTGTTACCCTTTCTTCTGAGCACCTTTTCAACTAAGTAAATGTCTGGATTCGATGTTTTCTGTAGTTCTTCGTGATAGAAGCAGCAGCCGATTAGTGTACCTTGCATGTCTTCAAGTAAATACGTAGCAGGATTGGTAATTTTAACTTTGGTGATTTTGAATAGTTCTGTAGTCCAATTGGGTGTATATCCTTTTTCAAAGACATGCTTTGCCTTGGATATGCGCACAATGTCGCCAACTTTAAATTTTCGTGGACCGGCTATCTTTAAATGACTATAGGTGTTATTCAAAATAGATTTTTCGTTGGATTTGTTGACTTGAGAAGGTTTATATTTTGATGTGGAATGTTTTGTATTGTTATAGTTTTGAGTTATTTCAGGCAGAATATCAATCCATTTGTAGGTGCCATTTAAACTGAAATACTTGTAGAGTTTCGATTTTAGCGTTCTTATAATTCGCTCTGCCATAGAGGTTTTCATTGTACTAAATACGCTATAATGATTTATGTTGTGTTTTCTCATTAAATTTTGAAATTTGCTGTTGTAAAATTCCTTTCCCTGATCAGATTGCAGATTTTTTGGTATTCGTCTAGTGTGAGCGAGAATGTCCGAGAATGCCCGAGTAATCTCCTCTCCGGTCTTCGTTTTTAGTGGGCGTGTCCACACAAACTTTGAAAAACAATCAATGACGACCAGTATCATTTTATGATTCCTATTTTGTGATGCAAAATTCCTCATCTCCGCAAGATCCATTTGCCAAAGATAGTCAAGACCCTTAATAATAGTGCGTCTCCGAGGAAATTTTTTCCGTATCGGTTTGTGGAGTTCGTTTACAAGATGAATTTTTTCTTTAGAATACATATTATGACGTACTACCAGCTAGCTTCAGCTCCAGACTGTTAATGCGGTTAACGGTATTCGTATTCATAATCTTAATATTGTTTACAATGCCCGAAACGTTAGTTTTCATATCAGAGACGGATCTGATATTTTCTGTAATTTCTTTTTGTAACTCACGTATGCTCTCAACACACATGTTAATAGAAGCAGTGAATTCTTTTCGAATAAATATTTTGGCTGCAACAATTGAATTGTCAACGTATTTCTTCGTAGCCATATCCCTAGCTGCTACAGGGGGATTTCGCGAAATAAATGTATCAATTTCGTTAGTTTTATTTTGTAAGTTAGTAATGTGCGCCTGTAAATATTCAAAAGGTGGATTTGGATTGTATTTAAAAAAAAACAAAAAAAAACTAATAAAACTACCCAATCACGCACTATCTGACTTTGACATTGCGCATTATGCAAAATTACTTAAAATACCACATTTTCGAGGAGTTTTCATGCGAGACACCCTCTCCAAAGACGGTCCTCGAAGACAAGAATGCGCAGTGGTTAATTTAGATGTCTCTAAGAATAGTGGGAGTCATTGGGTGGCTTACAGAAAGATAAACAACGATGTAGAGTATTTTGATTCATTTGGTAATTTGAAGCCGCCGAAAGAAGTTGTTGAATATCTGGGAAAGAGTGCGAGAATTTTCTACAACAATACCCAATATCAAAACTACAATCAAATAAATTGCGGTCAGTTGTGTTTGAAATTTCTACAGCAACAATGACGAGCGTAGAACTATTACTACAACATATCTACCATGGAAAAACATTGAATAATTTTACTGTCGAAGAACTGAAGCACTTTCCCATTGAACATCTAATAGAGTGTGTAAGACCTTGGGAATTGTTGGATATGTGGCATAAACTTCCCAATGAATATCGAGGAAATTTTGAACTACAAATACGACTACCTTGTTTCATCCATTACAACCGACCTGATTGGACAACACATTGTGATGGTCCTCCGAGTTCTCAAGCCACTTGTTTTCTTTGTAACAATAAATAGAATAAACAAGTAGTATTATTTAAATTCGAACATCACCCGAATTCCATTAGTCACCATGTCACAGTTGCTGAGAGTAAACAGCATCAATCATGAATTTACCTTTCAACCAACTACGCCTATTGTGCTCGATCCGAATAATGATTACGAAATAGCTTTGCGATCTTTTCATTCTTATCACAGTATACCAAACATTGAAAATTGTAAGTCTTACTACTACGATACCAAGGGCAAGCTTCAAAGTTTTGATTTTCCCACAGGATGTTACGAAATTGCCGATCTTGAAGCGTTTATACGAGATAAATTGGGTGTGGACAATTCAACTAGACCAGAGGGTATATTTTCACTAAAACCCAATCACAATACGTTGAAATGTGAAATTTCCAGTAAATACAAAATTTCATTCAAAGAAGATAATAGTCTTGTGAGAATTTTGGGTTTATCATCGAAAATATTCGACGCAAACAAAATACACTCGTCAGATCTCCCCGTCAAAATCATTAAAGTATCTAGTATTCGCTTCGATTGTAACATTACCACTGGAGCTTTCGATGCAAACAGACCTGCTCATACTATATACGAATTCGTCATACAAGTGGATCCAAGATATTCCATAGACGAAATTCCTCATAATTTGCTCTATTTACCTGTTATACCACAACGTGGAATAACCAACCGTCATCGCTTTAGACCAAGACGGTCAGCCTGTAAACTTTCGTGGAGAACTAAGTACGTTGGTGTTGGAGCTTAGAGGGCGCGAAGCAAATGGGACTAATAATAAATCATAAAAGATAGTCTACAGAGCATTCAACTTCATTAGATAAGCTACCATCAAAGCTGAAGCAACTCACGTTCGCAAACAAATTGGTTCTGCAATCGTTGGGTTTTAAATTGAAAAATGACAACAATGTATGGAAAACGTCAACGCCAAAATGACAACATGCCTCCAATGTTTGATATCTACCGTAAGCCGATGTTTGACGATTCAATTCGAAAGGCTGAATACAGAACCTATGCTCCATTTATAAAGTCATTCAATTGCAGTGACATTGTGGAGTTTAGCATTAATCAGGTTGATTCGTTCTTTGCAAGGAGCGAAACTTTGTTGTGCATTAAAGGTTCGCTTGAAATACACGGAGCTGGTGACGTAAAATTAGCAAATAATGTTGGAGCCTTTCTATTCGATTCATGTACGTACAGTGAAAGTGCCAGGGAAATGGAAACAGTTCGGGATCCTGGAATAGTGAGTGCCGTACGTGCTATGACTTGTTATAACCAAGAAGATTCCAATCATATGGCTATAGCCGGCTGGAATTACCCGAAAGATCCTATTCTGAATGTTAGCGACAAGTTCTTCAACCTTCAAATACCTCTCAAACATATTTTCAGCATTTTCAACGATTATTCAATGATTACATGTGGGCGTCAACCAATACGACTAGTTCGGGCACGAAATGATAATGATTGCTTATATATTACTGAAAAGAATGTCTCTGGAACGCTCTCCACTACAACAGCTAAAATAAACATTACAAGCGTTGAGCTAAAAGTTAAACATATCTTTCCTAATGACGACATAAAATTAAATCTCATGAAATCCATTCAAAAAGATCAACCTATAGTTATTCCATTTAGGAAGTGGGAGTTACACGAATTACCCTCAATTACTAAAGGAGCAAGACATGAAGTTTGGGCTGTCAAGACATCCACTTCAGTTGAAAGACCTCGTTTTGTTATTGTTTTCTTTCAAACCGACAAACGTAACTTGAGTACAGCTGACCCGACTTTATTTGACAATGCCGACGTACAAAGTATAAGACTGTCACTTGATGGTGATTATTGGCCTATTTTAACTATACTGAATTCTATCCCAACTACGCAAACTCCACACAGAAGCGCCCCCTGCTGGATTATTCTTCTTGCAAGAAACGAGCATTGTTTGTTATCGATTGTTCAAAACAGGAGGAAAGCATGAAGGCATCCACAGTCGATGTGAAACTTGACATTGAAGCAAACATAGGTTTTCCCGAAAATACCAAAGTCTATTGCATCATAATTCACGATTGTGTAATGGAATACTTCCTCCTCACCGAAATTGTTAAAAGCTTGAACTAGATGTTGTGAGTTAGTGTTCGAGCAGTCGTCAACATGAGAGTAGCTTTTGTAGACATTCAAGGTTTTGTCGTAGACGGTCTTTTCGTTGCCAAAGAGCTCACCATAGCAATTGGCTTCAAAAGTTCACATTACATATTTTTACCACCGCAACCGTTTTCTACATTAAGTAACGAGGACAAAAAGACCACATCATACTTGGAGAGAAATGTGCACGGCATTCGATACTCTTCAGGAGATGTAGAATATTCTAAAGTAAATGAAATATTAGAAAGCAAGTTATTGTATACCGCAGACTACATTTACGTTCGAGGACAACAAAAAGTCGACTTTCTGCAAAAGAAATGTCACATTTTCGGTATTTTTCCACATATTGACGTTTGCAAATTTGATGGTACACCCTGTGAAACTGGAAACTTTGCTCAAGATCCAAACCCCTGTCACGCATCTGGACAATTTTCATGTACTGAAAGAAATGTACAACGTCTCCGTCACTGGTTTTTAAATACTGTATTACCATTATAAATAAAGTTTTTTTTTAAATATGGGTTTTATTGAAACACTCTGTATATTCATCAACTTTTATATTACATGAAGATTGGAATTTTCGTTTTACAATTTTCAAAATAATTTTTAAAATTAAAACAAATACAGCCACTAATATTACACATGACATAGCAAAAACAGAATTAATTTCATTTTTTATATCCCCTTCTGTTCTGTTGAACATGGTGTAGGTTGAATACGTCTTAACGGATAAGTAGTTTGCGGCTGTCTACGGGTCAACTGATGGACCTCTTCAGGCCACCCCCAGTGAAGACTGCTCCACGTCACTTTCTTATCAAATAAACTAAGACTCTGCATTTGTTTCATAACCTCACTTTTATCTCCATAGAAAGCAATATCTTTCTTTAATTCACCAATGCTATTAATAAACTCTTCAATTCGACGTCTGTACTCTTCTGAAGACATATTACGAAAGAGGACATTCTCATACGTAGACACGTTTGATGATCGTTTGACACTTGACGTTTGACTTAACGACGTGACGTTTGACGTAACGATGTGACGTTTGACGCAACGACAAGAGAGATACATTTCATGAATATTGTTTTTACTGCTATTACATAAAGATATATTGGAAACTAACAAAAACACACAAGAATTTTAAAAATAATTTTATTATAAGAAAACGACAATATTCTACATTTATGAGAGAGAGATACATTTCATGAATATTGTTTTTACTGCTATTACATAAAGATATATTGGAAACTAACAAAAACACACAAGAATTTTAAAAATAATTTTATTATAAGAAAACGACAATATTCTACATTTATGAGAGAGAGATACATTCCATGAATTTTGTTTTTACTGCTTTTTTTCTTAAATAAAAGCTCACATTATCGCTGAAACTCTTTATTACCCTCGTGACTGTCATAGTATAACACTTATACATGAAGGATGACATCACAATGACCAGTGGAAAGAAAAAAAAAATAAAAATACATTTCTAATAAAGCCCTGTTGGGCACAGACTTATGTCTAACACTAACAACGCTCATATAAATCACCTAAAACGCATACTAAAAAACTATAATAAAACAGATATTTTTTTGATGTGGCATTATGAACCGCCACTGTTCATAATACCGCAAAAACACAGGAATAATTTTATTATAAGAAAACGACAATATTCTACATTTATGAGAGAGAGATACATTTCATGAATATTGTTTTTACTGCTATTACATAAAGATATATTGGAAACTAACAAAAACACACAATAATTTTAAAAATAATTTTATTATAAGAAAACGACAATATTCTACATTTATGAGAGAGAGATACATTCCATGAATTTTGTTTTTACTGCTTTTTTTCTTAAATAAAAGCTCACATTATCGCTGAAACTCTTTATTACCCTCGTGACTGTCATAGTATAACACTTATACATGAAGGATGACATCACAATGACCAGTGGAAAGAAAAAAAAAATAAAAATACATTTCTAATAAAGCCCTGTTGGGCACAGACTTATGTCTAACACTAACAACGCTCATATAAATCACCTAAAACGCATACTAAAAAACTATAATAAAACAGATATTTTTTTGATGTGGCATTATGAACCGCCACTGTTCATAATACCGCAAAAACACAGGAATAATTTTATTATAAGAAAACGACAATATTCTACATTTATGAGAGAGAGATACATTTCATGAATATTGTTTTTACTGCTATTACATAAAGATATATTGGAAACTAACAAAAACACACAATAATTTTAAAAATAATTTTATTATAAGAAAACGACAATATTCTACATTTATGAGAGAGAGATACATTCCATGAATTTTGTTTTTACTGCTTTTTTTCTTAAATAAAAGCTCACATTATCGCTGAAACTCTTTATTACCCTCGTGACTGTCATAGTATAACACTTATACATGAAGGATGACATCACAATGACCAGTGGAAAGAAAAAAAAAATAAAAATACATTTCTAATAAAGCCCTGCTGGGCACAGACTTATGTCTAACACTAACAACGCTCATATAAATCACCTAAAACGCATACTAAAAAACTATAATAAAACAGATATTTTTTGATGTGGCATTATGAACCGCCACCGTTCATAATACCGCAAAAACACAGGAATAATTTTATAACAAGAAAACGACAATATTCTACATTTATGAGAGAGAGAGAGAGAGAGATACATTCCATGAATATTGTTTTTACTGTATAGCGGCCTCAAAAGTATCAATGTCACTGTCTATATCAGAATCATCAAAACGATTATTTCTAGGCATCTCATGTAAATTATTAATACAGGACTCATGTGATTTTATCATGAATAAGACTTTGTTAAAACAACTCTGACACCAATAGGACATTTCTTGATATACACATTCAACAATTTCGTCACCATCAAATACTTCATGACAGTGATCATAATTAACAAAAATGTTCTTTTTTAAATATTTATGGACCGTTCTAAATACAAAATAACATGATTTACAAACATTTATACGATATTGTGGAAGCCAATATCCACTAGACCATAGGCAGTAAGTAGATTCTTCAAACATATCTCCCCAATTTGTTTTACTTAATATAGTGTTTCTTAAATATAACGGTATTTCTTTATTATAGTCAATATATTCTATTCCAATGGATGAAGAATTTGGATTACTCTCAGCCTCTTTTATCATCGCATTCCATTTGTAAACAGGAAATTTTTTCACAATTTTTTCGGTCAATTTCCGAAGAAGAGAGGATTACTCTCCGAAATCGGCTGCTGACTTTATCGATTCACAAATTTTTATGATGCATAATCCCATTAATGTTGAGGAGTTCATTATCTACAAGAGAGTGAGTCTGGAATACTATAATGACCCCACGGCAGCGTACCATAACTATTGGTAATCAAATATCTTTTATCGTCATGAGGACTTAGCGCAATTTTTGTCTGTTCTATGCTATATACGTTATGAGCATATGACCTAATACAGCGTTGAGTAATATTTTTTTCTTTGAAATCATTTAAACAGTTTACATAATCTTCAAAATTTATTTTGTTTTTTACTACATTATATCGAACTCCTTTTGCCTTTTTTACTATTGCACCTGATTGAACTTTAAAAGAATACATTTTAGACCTCAAGCCTGCAAAATGAGTCATAATTTGGCCTTTGTTTTCATCTTTCATAACTCCCAGAACTTTTTTATTTACCTGTGGAATATTATAGTTATTATTGATGGGGTAATCTGAAGTATCGAATTTTGTTAAATCAGCTTTTAGCACCTCCTCATATGCATCATCACAGATGAGCTCATACACAAAACTGCATAAACTACAAAAGTCGTAGTTTGTTTATATATATAATTTCTAAAACTAACAGATTCATATTTTGGAAAAGACATTTTATAATTATTTAATTCAGAGCATAATTTCAAGTGGACATTCAATTTACTTTCACTGCTGAAATAATTTATGCAGCGATTGCAAATAAATTTTTTATATGTAGTTTTACTTAACTGACTATTAATTAAACGTGACAAATCTTTGATCCAGCAGTAGTGATATATGATTTCTGAATTGTCAATATCTATAGGAGGTGCTTCATAATCGTTTAGCTTTGGAAAATATGTATTTTGAATTAATAAAAGATTTACATGTTTCTCGTGTATTGATTTAGCAAGTCTTACTGGATATACTTTGTAAAATGGTTTTTTATTATTTATTTCAATTAAATCCAAGGCATAGACATTGACGGAAATGTTATTAGATTTTTCAAACTTTGAAATTTGATGCAGGGGCATCGGAGCTTCCAAGTCTTGTGTATTCAAGACTGTGCTATAATATGGATATGAGGAAGTGAGTTCTTTATTATTTTTGGCTGGGTACAAAGCACTAACAATTGACCAATAAAAACATGCTTGGTCAGAATTTTTAATGTTTATGCACCCTCGCTTTTTTTGAATAGGTTCTGGAAGTTTAATATAAGATGAGCCGTTTCCAATTTCATATTTATTGATATTTACTTCTAAAGAAATAATTTTACTTAATGCAAAACCAGAGTCCCTCTCTTGAAATTCTGATAATTTAAAATTAATTTTATCTTTGACGTTCTCGAAAAATCATCACTCTATATCGGTCGATACATCGATAATAGAATTTTTAGTCATAAAATAATGGAAACTAGAAATTTCATTTTCACCAGATTTTTTAATGAACTCTCCACAAAAACAAACATAAACTTTAACAACAGAATATTTTTTCCTAAAAATTTCCCTTATTTTATTTTTAAAAATTATTTGACAATCATTTAAAAATTGCTTTAAGTCCTTATGATATAAATTTACTATAAGTCCGGTTTTAATTCTTCTTGTAAATGCAGAAGCTACATTTTCCCATTTAACCCTATTTTTCAGCCCCATACCTATATTCCTATTTGAAATAAGTTGTTTAAAATGTTTGAAATGTCCTATGTATGTTTGTAATTTCCTAATTGTACCTACATGCAGTACTCCTTTTTAATTGTCAAATTACATACTTTAATTTGTTTTTTCAATCGATTCAACCAAATTTCCACATCTCTATCCGTTATCTTATCAAACAATATTTTTCTGACATTTTTAATGACTTGCAGTAAATTTTCAGATTTTTTCACAATATTCATGGTACTCACCTCTCTCTCTCTCTCTCTCTCTCTCTCTCTCTCTCTCTCTCTCTCTCTGTGTGTGTATGTGTCTTAGGCACGTCTATAGTTCCTCAATTTCAAATGACGCTAGCCGTTGATTTTTTCCAACATCCACTAATCCCTTGAATATAATTCCGTATTTTTCCTTTTCAAATTCTTCAATGACTGGTTTGTAGACACTTGTGACTCTTTGCGGTAAAAACACTACTTCTTCATCTAAATCCAATAAAACTGATTCTCCGAATTTGGAATTGACTATTTTTGCCTTCTTTTTAGCCCTCAGAGTATTCAAAGGTAGATCTTGTATTTTTGTTATTGGTTTTCTCTCTGTAATTAGAGACGTTGCGTTAATTTTTTTTAAATCCATCTGAAAAGAGAGAGAGCGCGTAACCCACAAGAAAAAAAAAATACTTACATTTTTTGTTAAGGCACAATTTTTTAACAGATACTAGTATTTGTTCTTCAGAGCTGGTTTTTCTCTTGCTGGCAATGGAAGAGACTGACTACAACACAATGCAACATCTTATTTATACTCATGGCACTATCTCCATACGATTGTGATAGAATGTTCTAGAAAAAATATTTTATTTGCGGCAATTTTGTAATTTTGTAATTTCCTGTAAATGTGGTCCATATGGTTTCCGAGTATTCTAATAAATTTTCACTATTTCCTGTACATGTGGTCCATTTGGTTTAGAAATATTCTTATCAATTTCCCGCGTTATCAAAAAATTTCTTATTAATAGGTAAAAGTTATCTTGAGATTGGCGTTCGGGAATTTCCAAAAAAAAAATTTAATAAGAGTTTATTTCAAAATATACAACATTATTGATAAAAAGAAATTATTTTTGTTAATAAAATTTTGAGATGATTTAAAAGGTCTCCATTGGGACATGGAATATCGAACACGTTCCAATTAAAGGGTCCGGCTGCAACAAGTTTTTTGGTAAACTCATTATATTTGTAGTATGTGGTGTTTTTGAAAAAGTACATGTGTCCGTCAATGTACTGGAATGCTCCTGTAACATCTGTGGGTAGTCCAGGGAAAATATCTTTTATTTGTCCTCTATTCCGAACAGTTTTCAAGTTCTTGTCAAATTGCCATGATTGCTTTGAAACATTGTGTTTATTTGAGAATTCTTAGGTATAATTAAATTATTTTCCTCAAGTATTTGTAGAGCGAGAAAATCTGCTACATAGTATTTACGGTCATTAACTGCTATTAAATTATCTGAAGAACTTTGAAAAATCTGAATTATGGGACCCACTTCTTCAGGTAAATAATCATCGAGTATTTCTGGTTGCGAGGGAATAAGTTTCGAGTTCAAATCAATTTTCCATAGGGAATTTTCATTAATAATATATAAATGGTAATTTTCAAATTCACCAGCCATGGCAATGAACATATACTCCGGTGTTATGTCGCATAAATTTTTATCCGGTTCATTTGGTTGATGTGCAAGTGTCTTTGTAGTCGGTGGCAGCGCTGATGTAGGTTTGAAAGGATTATTTACATATGTATTGATGGGTCCATAAAGAGCTTCAAGGGCCATTTTATCATCCTCATCCAATTTAGGAGCAATGTTGAATTGATATCATGGATACATTATTGCTGTCTCAATATCACTGTGAGCAATTCCTAAAATATGCCCAATTTCATGAATTAATACCATAAGTAGGCTAGTCTGATCTTCTGAACTTGATCCATCCAAACTTAAAACCCACTTATCATCAGCATCAATATGAAGCTCTATACAACTGTTGCCTTTTGGGAAATAAGCATGTGCCAACACCTTTCCAGGACCATCAAATGTACTGGAGCACTCACCTCTACCTTGGCAATTTACTCGAAAATAGTGCTTTCCCCGTACAACTGTAATAGATATATCGGGAGCATAAGACCGTATTTTGTGTATTAATTCAAATTTAAACTTTGAACTATTACTCCACACTTCAAAAGCCTTTTTGGTTACTTTAAGATATTCTGTAGTTGCCTGAGGGAAATACCATTTCAAATCAAATTTTGACCATTTTGATTTAACTCTAAAAGAATGATCATCGTCGGAAGCTGCTTCACTCACGTTACATCTTGGTCTATTTAGAAGTTGAATTATATTTTCATCTAATTCTCCCGTTGCAGGGATATTATATCTTTCTTGAAAACTAAACAAATAATTCTCAAGTTTAGTCAAATCATTTTCATTTGCGTACCCGAACCGGTGTAAATACTTCATAGCATACTGTTGGTCGACAACGCATAGTACTGAACATAGTACTGCAGCTAATATAATGATTAACATGATCTTCACTCTTCTGCTATCCTCAAAAAACTAATTTCCAATCACATTAATAACGGAATATATAATTTTTAAAAAACCCAAAGACTTTTAACCGACCTGGTATATCATCGCAACGAATCTGTCTCGATTACGTGCGTGATACCTTACATTGACAAAAATCTCTTTTTATTTATACGTTATACTTTTATGTTACAAGATTAGCGAATAATAATGGTATATATATAATTTTTTTAAAACCCAAAGACTTTCAACCGACCTGGTATATCATCGCAACGAATCTGTCTCGATTACGTGCGTGATACCTTACATTGACAAAAATCTCTTTTTATTTATACATTATACTTTTATGTTACAAGATTAGCGAATAATAATGGTATATATAATTTTTTAAAACCCAAAGACTTTTAACCGACCTGGTATATCAGCGCTCCCGCTGTTATCATCGCAACGGATATATAACTTTACGCATGCGCAAAAACGAAGTCTCTCTCTTACACATTGTCTCGCTGCTCTCTCTCTAACACACGGTCAGACATACGTTGTTCATCTACTGAGAAAAAATCGATATTTATTAGAGTAGTCTGGAATACAGTTCTCACTCACCTCATCAACATTACTGGGGCTAGGCATGTAGGCCACAGATTGGGTTTTGTTCTGTTTACACTCGTCAACTATGGCACATTGACAAATGATCTCATCCATTTCAGAAGGAGCTGTTATTATACCGATACTCAATCGGTTCATCCTATACATGCCTCTACGGTTTGTAATAGTTTGAATGATACTGCCCCGCTGGTATACTTTCGAAAGCAAATATGCTTAATATGGATCCAGCTTGAAAAAGTATGTGGAACACTCCCATCGGGTTTCGGAACAACCACCACAGGGGAGCCCAAGTCGATAGTGACAACTGTTAATATTGACAAACAATATAGTTCTGTGGTCAAACCTGAAAAATGTGTTTTATATACAAAAAAGAAGAAGAGAGTGGGAAGCTGAGTAGATAGACTGAAGGTAGTGTCGAAAGCATGGTCGACAGAGTGAATTAAGTTTTTAGTTATTATTATAAAGAATTATTGTAGTCATTTTGTTCCAATAAATAATTTTATTTAACACACTCTATACAACGCACATTTAAACCTAACATCGGTTATGGGCCCAGAGGGAGTGTGTTAAAAGTGGAAAATTAAAAGAAGGTTACTATAACAAAAAGGAAAAAATGGCGAGGATGGAAAACAAACATGGAATCATTCCATTTAATGGAGATAACTTTGATAATTGGAAATTTCGGTTAAACTCCGTATTAAAAGCAATGGATTTAAGTGATATCCTAAAAGAAGTACCACAAAGCAATAGGAATGATGATTGGCAAAAGAAAAATAACAAAGCCTGTATGGTGATTATACAAAGTGTAGCAGATACTCACCTAGAATATGTGAAAGAAACAGAGATAGCATATGAGATGATACAAAAATTAGAGTCAATTTTTAGTAAAAAGGTACATGTTCCAAATTTTATTTACTAAAAGAACTAATTGGCCGAAATATGAGTATGGGAAGAATATGCAAGATCATTTCTCAAAATGTGACAGAGATTTTAGAGAACTCAAAAATTTAGGAATCTCTTTTGAAGAATCTGATATGTCATGTTTCTTATTATTGTCAATGCCACAAGAATTTGAAAATGTAGTTACGAACCATGTCGGATGATGATCTCAAACTAGAATTTGTCAAACAAAGGCTTCTAGAGTTTTCAGTAAATAAAAAGTTTGATAAAAGTCTTAAAAATGTTGGCGAGATGCCATCTTCATTTAATGAAGCGCAAAAGGTACTGAAATGTTTTAAATGTGGTAAAATGGGGCACTCTGCAAGTATTTGTGGTATAAAATGTCGTGTGTGGTAAAATGGGACATAAGGCTAAGCAGTGTTTTAGAAATAAGAATAATAAACAGAGTCAAGACATCAATAGAGCTAGTTATTCCAAAACAGGGGTCGACAATGAACTTGAAGATGATTCTATAGCTTTTTGTGCAATCTAAGATTTTCAGACAAGCATGACAGAATGGTATGCAGATTCAGGAGCAACACACCATTATGTTAATAAAGAAGATCTGTTGGTGAATATGCATAGATTCACAGAACCCAATAAAAAATGTACTATGTGTGCCAAATTTAAGAGTGAATTTATTATCAATCTCTTCAATAGAAAAAGCCTGTTTTGAAATTGTTCATGTCGATGGTAAAATCATTATAAAGAAAGGAAAAACTGTATTTGTTAAAGGCGCAAGATGTAACAATTTATATAAAATAATTTTTATGCATAACAATAATGAATTGTTATTGCAAACTTGGCAGCCAACAATAAAGATAAGCAACTTTGGCATTTCAGGTATGGTCATTTAAATTACAATTCACTTTTAAAAATTAAAAACTTGAATTTAGTGGATGGGATGCAGTTTGAAAATTCAGAAGTGGAGACCATATGCGATGTGTGTGAAAGATGTAAACAAAAATGCTTTCCGTACTACTCAAAGATATCTAGATCAAGTAGAGTATTACAGCTTGTACACACGGATGTCTGTGGTCCAATTAAACCAGTTTCTCGAAATAAATTTTTGTTCTGAAAAGGGAATACAAATATCTTACACTCCTCCTTATACTCCTCAGCTTAATGGAGTTGCTGAAAGAATGAATCAGACCCTGATGGACAAGGCGAGATCTATGATAATCCAAGCAAACATGGACAAAATATTTTGGGAAGATGCTATCCTTGCAGCCGCCTATATTACAAATAGAACTTAATCATGCTTAGTTAAAAATAAAACACCGTTTGAATTATTTTACAATAAAAAACCCAATGTCGCTAATATGAAGGTGTTTGGTTGTATTGCATATACAATAATTCCTGATTCATTAAGAAATAAGCTGGATGAAAAAGGTCAAAAATGCAGATTCATAGGATACACAGAAAATGGATACAAACTTTGGAATAAAGAAGAAAATAGAGTAATACATTCCAGAAATGTTTTGTTCAATGAAAGCTGTTTCTCTTTAGAAGAAAACAAAAATTGTAATATTCAAGCTGAAAATGAAGAGTTTGAAGATGAATATAGTAAAGAAAAAGAAGTAAAAAATCTTAGTTTAAATGAGAGAATTCAAGAATCAAGAGAAAATATTCTTGAAAATGTTGAAAATAGTACAGAAGAAGAAAGGCCTAAAAGACAAGTGAAGTTACCATTAAGATTCAATGACTTTGAATTAGATATAAGTTGTTTAGCATTAATCTCCGAAATATCAGATGTCCTGAAATCATACACAGAAGCGAAGAAAACTTCAAATTGGCCAAGCTGGGAGAAAGCTATTGAATATGAACTAAATGCATTAAACTATAATGACACATGGAAGTTGGTTGAAAGACCAGAAAATGAGGATATAATAAGCAACATATGGGTGTTCAGAATTAAGGATGACGGTGCAGGTAATTTTAGTTATAAAGCGAGATTAGTAGCAAGAGGATTTGAACAAAATAATTTCAAAGAGTTTGGATAGATACATGCGCCAGTAGCAAGGCTTTCCACTTTAAGAATCCTAATTTGTATTTGCAATAATTATGATTTACTTTATTTATTTAGTGTGCATTCAAAATCTAGAGTTATTGTATAGGGATGATACTGTTCTGCACCAATTGATTTATATTTTCTTTCACAATTTGTAGGCATTTCTACTAAAGTTTCTTGATTAATACATATTTGAATATGATCGTCATATTTTTGTTGATTAATAAACTTTGAATTACATTTCATGCATATATACATTCGATGATCTTTCTTATGAATTAATGAATGAATATCTAATTCCTGTACCATTATTTTTAGCTTTTTCTAATTTATTAATTTGACGTTTAGTTAAATTGAATTTATTTTTCCCACTACCAATTTGTTCATTTTTTAATTGAATTGTGACTGCAACTTTCTTTTTATAAGCTGACGTGATTTTTTTCAATTGATTATCGTTTAAATTTAACTCCATTTATAAGATAAAAAATTTTAATATATTAAGTTACTTTAACCCCATTCCAAAATATCTTTTAAATTTCATCAAATTAGTTGTAACCCAGGCCGGTATTTTTTCACTTAGTTTAGAATTTGGATCTAAAACTCTCTCCCAAGCTTTATTTTCTAAAATTTCATCAGCTTTATGTCTGTCCCTAAGATTTTTATGATCTCTATAAAATATATCGTGTTCCATAGCAGCCTCATCTAATTTATCTATAGGTTTGTCACCTCTAGCAAGTCTTTCGTTTAGCTTTGTCCCTGGTCCTAAGAAGTTATAATTGGACCAATGAAGTTCCCAAGGTAAATTATTTATAAAGTCATTTAATAATCCTGATCCTTTAATTACTTTCTTAGGTAAACTAGATACATGAGAAATTAAATATTCAATTCCTTTTGGAGTATCGATAATATTTTCCATTTCCCTAGCAATTAAATGTACAACTCCTAACTTTTCATTATGAAAATTATCATTACCAGCCTTCTCTTCAGAAGCAATAAAATATAATCTTTTTAGTAATTCATTTAGATTGTCTATATATTTATATTCAATTTGATTTTCTGTATATTTCTTTAAACCACGCCCCCTCTTAGGTGTTTCACCTATATCTTCAGTATAATCCCACGACAAAGATCGATCTCTATATGGTGTAATTGGTAAATTAGCTTTTAATTCAACCCATATAAATTTGATTAAGTTTTGATATTTGTTTCCTGTATTTGAACGAACTTTTCCAGAAGATTTGTCATAATTTTGATATAAACAATTAGTGTCAAACAAAATTCTTTTATAGTTATTGTAATCTTCTTTAGTATATAACTTTTGATTTGGAGCATCGATAGATGTTAGTAGTTCCCACAAACCCTTCGTACCTCTATACGTAGTCTCACCTACAATGATATCATTATCTTTGAAGAAAACTTCTGTATCCCCAATCATATATGAATTTTTAGTTGCATCGTTATAAATACCATAGCGATCTGAAATATTTCTTCCATCTCTTTTTGTAGGTACTCTCTTTAAATAATGTGAGAAAATTGAACCTAAACTTATCATAGCACGTGTTTGAGTTTCCATATCCTTAGATTCCTTTATTTCTGGTAAACTTTGTGGTAAAGCAGGTACATTTGAAATTATTTTTTTAATATCGATATCAGTGTTATTAACAGCTTGTTCGACTTTTTCTAATGCTTTAGTAATTGGAAGAAATTGTTTTTGTTTTTCTTCTAACCCACTTCGTTCATTTAAAATTTCGTTCTTAAATGTTTGTTTTAACTCTTTTTGTATACCTTGCGCTCGTTTAGCCTGTTCTACTGTAATTTTTTCAGAAGTTTCAGGAATTTTAATTAAATCCTCCTTATTTTCAAATATTTCAGAGCGATTCGGTTTTTTCTGTTCATTATGTTTTAATTCAGTTTTTAATTTTTCTCTCATCTTTTTTACCTTCTCAATCTTTTGAATCAAACGTTTTTGAATTTTTTCTGTTTCCATTTATTAGGAAAAAAATTTATTAAGAGAACGTAACGTAAAACGAAACGTAACGGAACGAAACGTAAAACGAAACGTAACGTAACGAGAACGTAACGTCTATACAAAATTTTCAAACTTGTTGTAGAATTTATTGTTTTTTAAATCAATGCAAACAAAACCATAGTCATCTTTCCAAGCTAGCTTACAAAGTGTATAAAAATCATTAAATACCATTTCTGTTACAAAATCTTGCCATATCTTTTTAACATAATGTGGAGATTGTTTGAAAATAATAAGAAAATTAGAATTCGTTCTAATTACTTGTAAATCAACCATACTAGAACATTGTGTTAAATAAATACAAGAAATATTTTTTGGTCTTGGTCTTACAAAATAATCCTTGATTGTTTGTTGTTTTTCTAAAACACAATCATTAAAAATTACTAGACTATTCGGTTTACATTCGTCAACACTTATTATATCGTTACAATTATCATAAAAACTTGATTCGATGTTTTCTATTCCATCAAACACATCTTGCAATTTTTGATAAATTGGTTGTTCTATTGATTTAGTAAATACCAACAAACCTTCATATTGTATCCAATATTTGGTTATAATATTCCATAAAACCGTTGTTATACCAGAACCCGATTTGCCAATAATCAAACAACTTAGAGGTATTGGAAATAAATTTGATAACTCTGGTTTATTTTCTTTAAATGGTGTAATTTTATATTTATTCATTTATTCCAAATATTTTCTTTAAATATATTATTGACTGGACTATAGATTGTCGAAAATACAATATTCATAGTATTATTGTTGCATATCTGGCTTCAGTAATGCTAACTAAGGTTAGACAACACCCATTACACAATTTGTATGTAGATAGGTACTCGTTTGATTCTATGCAGTTTCCAACGAATTTTATTTTCTCAGCACAAAGTGAAGATGCGTGACACTTTGCACTTAGCAAGTGCACATGTACTTATAACGTTTCGCTTCATTATTAATCTTCCTTAATTAAATGGAAGAATATTTAGAAAAGCGTTTATTTGTTTACAGGAAGAGTCATAATTATTATTCACAAATTAGTGTTTTATTATTAGTTTTGAAATTAATTTTTAGTGTGTCTGGAATAAGTGCCTATTTTTATTTTCCATTATGTTTTATTTCTTTGTGTTTGGGTGTAATTGAAATATTTGAAAAATCTATCAAACAAAATGATAGATTAGCTGATTACAGAGTGTGTTATAAATTTTATAAACAAATGTTGGACCTTAGTAAAGCTCAGAAATTAAATGATCAAGAAATATATTTAAGAGAAAAAGAGTTTATTGAAAATATTCAGTTCTTCCTTAGAGAGAAATATTTAAAACAAGCTGAAATTAACGGTTATAGTTATATTTAGTGTGTTATATTTTTAAATCTTAATTCTAATTCATTTAATTGTTTCTTCGTTACTAAATCATAATCATCGAGAGCGTCCTTTGCTTTAACAATTCTCCCGGCTACAGAAACGTATGTTGGTGTTATATTAAAACCATTTAATTTGTTTTTAACATCTTTCATATCTGTTTCAATGTGGTCTAATCGTTCATCAATTTCTGATAATTCATTATCTGCAATGACTGTCATCAAATTATTTAGATCTGTATTTAACTGCTCCAATTCTTGAATCTTTTTTTCTATTTCAGTAGTAGGGGCACCCGAATTTTTCAGTTGTTCTATTTCTTGTTTAAGTTTATCAATATCTGATTGTTTTAGTTTTGAGAGATTCTGTTTATTTACCCTTTCTAGGTTACGTATCTTATAAATAAAGGTAATTTCATTATTTTCTAAATTTGTTATTTTATTTCTAATTTCATTCAAATCTTGTGAAGCTAATGCATTGATACAATCTTCCAATTCTTTGTCTATTTTTTCCAATTCCCTAGTTTTATAATTAAGTTGTTCAATCTTTTTGTTAATGTCATCTTGAGGTGCTCCATTCTGTTTTAATATTTCAATGTCTTTTTTTAAATCATCAATTTCTTGAGTTACAGCAATTATAACCGGATTCATAAGAAATCTTTGATGTTGTCTTTTTCGTATTTTATCAATTTGGTTGCTTAAATGTTCAATTTCAGTTTTAATATCATTTATTTGAGTTAAAGGTAGTCCATGTTGTTTTAGTTGCTCTATTTCTGTTTTAATATTTGAAAGATCTATATTAGAATTAGATACAACTGGAAACCCATAAACATCCATTTATGAATAAAAATTTTTTATATTAAATGATACTAAAATTAAAAAGTAATAACTCTGTACTAAGTTATCATTTCGAAACTCATTTTCCAACAAATGATCTTAAAGTTGGACTACTAGGTTTCTATTCAACAAATTTGATTAATAATGTTACAAAGAAAAATAATAAAATTTATTATAATGGAACTTATTTAGCTGTTCCAGAAGGACAATACAATTACTCATCACTTCGAACATATTTAAGTCAAAATGGATTTGATTTGATTCAAAATAAAAATAAAATAGAAATTAGTTCTCCTTATAAAATTATTGAGCTCTCTGATAGTTTATCAAATTTATTAAATAGTTCGAAGAAATTTATTCCTGTTGAAACAATTAATATTCATTGTAATTTAGCTAATGGAATGTTAGTAGAAGGTGGTAAGTTTATTCATAGAGAAACTGACATTATCTCTTGTTTTAAACTAAATTCTTATTTTAACAATGCGATAATTCATGAACCTACCCCTGTATATTATCCAATTCAGTATAATAATATTTACAAAGTTGATCTTAGAATATGTGATGAAAACGACCAATTAATTGATTTTAATGGAGCAGATATTACAGTAATATACTGAAGAGAGTATCCATAATAATATGGATACTCTCTTGAGTACACACCTCTTAGAAAGTTGGAAATCGAAAAAAAATATATAATTTCTAAATTTGTTGTTATACATAGTCATTTGGTTGTAATCCTAGACAACAATAATGTTGTAGTTTCACCTCTCAGATTTATGAATATTATAAAAAATGAATTAGATTTACAATCACTGAATTGGAGACAATATTCTCTTGTTTATAAAGGATTGAAAACTTTAAATAATGGTTGCGAAGTTTCTATGATCACGTTTAAAGAAATTTAGATTTGTTTTAATAATTTTTTTTTCTTTATAAATGAGTTGTCAAAAAGTATGGGATGAGATCTCTAAATCTCCTGTTATAACTGAGGAGTTTATAATTTTCTTCCAACAAGAAGTACATTGGGATTTAATTTTTGTTATCAAAAACTCAGTGAAGACTTTATGAGAACTTATTTAAATCCAGTTAATTGGGCTATTGTTTCTAAATATCAAGTTTTGAGTGAAAAGTATCAGAACTTATCTCAAGACTTCATGAGTAAAAATAAACATTTTTTAAATTATATGTTGACGAGAGTTTAAATTAGTTTTATACATTAGTTCCTGTACTATTATTAATATTTCAATAAAAATCATAGAATATTAATTAATTGTTGTTGCAACGATAAACGAATGAGATTAGATGCACTTTATTCAGTTTGTTAATTGCAATCATGAATCGTAGACAGCGAATAATACATAAAAAATTGTGTGCTTATCATAGAGAAATATTAAGAATATTATCTGAAACTAATACAAATAATTACAATGAAGTGAAAAATAAGATTGTAAATAATGAAATTATTATTCCACATACTCCGAAAGCTGATATTTTTGAATTATTTCAACTGAAGAAAAATAAAAAGGTTAAATTTGTTACTATTGAAAATTTTAATGATTACCTAAAAACAAAAATATGTGAAAGTTATGTCATTAACGTGTGTAGTGAAGAATTTGAAAAAACGTTTGAAAACTTATTTACTTATTTAAGTGCTTTTAGACAAAACCTTAAAACTCATAAACGTAATTCATTTTATTTAGAAGCAAAGTTCGGATTCTACTTACAAATGTTTTATATTGAATTTTTTATAAAAGGACAATCTGGTAGTTTAAATGAAAACTGGAAAGATTTTTTGAAAGAACATTTCGATATTTCGGATACATATGCAAGAACCCTTCGATTTATTGGAAGATTGTGCAGCGATTTTTCTAAACTTCAACAATTATCTATATCTGTTAGTGAATTTTATAGTTATAAAGAACAATTGAAAGTATTATTTTTGTCTAATAGATATGAAGGTTTAAGAAATTTTTGGAAATTATAGTTTTTTCAATATGATTGAAGCAGAAGTGTTGTTCGTTATATGTCAAATTCTTATTTTTGTTAATTGTGATTGATACAGAAGTGTTGTTCGCTACATGTCAAATTCTTCTTTTTTATTTGGTATGATTGATATAGAAATGTTGTTCTGCATGTGTCATTCTTCTTTTTTATTAGATATGATTAATAAAGAAGTGTTAATAACCAATTCTGGTTCATAGTAACTAAATATTTTTTATTTACTTCCATTTATAAATTTTATAAATTTTTATTTTTATGACGTCATCTGACCTTTTAACTTGGTTTATAAAAATTTGTTAAAATATAGATTTTTAGCGACGTATTTGTTTGCTTGATGTTTATACCGTGGTTTACCAACTTGAGACAGGAGCGGCCTATTACATACTACTATATATATATATATATATATATATATATATATATATATATATATATATATATATATATATGACAATAAAGACTTGCAATAATGCAGTTCTTTTACGCTTTCATTGGGATCGAAACTAACAAAGGCTAATAGATTAGCCTGTCCAACAACTTCAGTACTTTCATAAAGTTGAAGTGAAAAGTTTGTTTTAAAACTGTAACTGTGAATGCGATCTACCCTACAGAGTGAGCTGTTCCTTTTTTAGCTATCAATAAGGATAGGCGATATGATGCAATTATAGCTTGTCTATTTGGCTAACCAGAAACTGATGTATTCATTACTGAGTTTGCCTTTAAGAATTCTTTTTCTTTGTACTGAAAGTCAAATGTCTTTATAATTTTGAAGGTTTCATACTCTCATCAGCAAATACTTCAAAACATATAACACACTGAAGTAGCAGGTCGTCATCTGCTCCAGTAACCACAAAATATGTTATTATAATCGAAATTACTAAATATCTACACGAATATGCAAGCTATGGTTCAAAGTTGATAAATATATCAATGGAAAATTGTTTTCTAAACGTAAGCTTAATACATTCCGTATGAGAATGGTCGTAGAAGTATCTAGCCTGACTTAGAGATGGCTGTCGTTGCTACGAAAATACCAGTATTAGATAAAAAGTCATGTATACAGCGTATGTTTCAAGCTTGAAGACGCAACGTTGTTTAGTACTTGTTTAGCCATCAATAGTGGATGCTTTCGGTCAATTTGTAAACATGGAAATCATCGGTCATCGTTTTGTGATGTTATCAACAGTAATATATTGGGTAGTAGAGTTTAAACGCGGCTTTACGACCTACGATGACCAGTACCGCAGTGGTCGACCAAATGAGATGACAACTCCAGAAATGTTGAAGAAAATCCACTGGATGATCGTCGAGTGAAAGTACGCGTGCTAGCAGACATAATAGGCATTGCAAAAAGTGTGGTACACTCCATCGAGTATTTGGCAATATTTGAAATAGAGCCGTTCCATAATCATAGATGGAAAGTGGGTATATCACTTCAAACCAGAAACAGAAGAACACTAAAAACAATGGACTGAAAAGGGAGAACCGGCTCCAAATAAGACAAAAACCGTTCCATATGTAGACAAGTTCATGGCGTCGGTTTTTAGGGATGCGAGTGAGATAATTTTCATTGACTATCTTGAACGGCGGATTTTTGCTAAGAAGAAAGTGTTATTCAGTCAAGACAATGTATCCGTTATTGCAATGGCGAAAATTTAATTAATTCAAGTTCAAATTGTTACCTCATTCACCTTATTGGCCAGATTAAGCTCCCTGAGATTATTTTCTGACCCCAGACTTGACAAAAAGGCTTGGTAGTCGAGCAATGAAGAGGGAATGTCCACATTATATGGAGCTAAAAGGAGATTAAGTTGAAAAAAAATATTTTTTTCCAAAATTTTTGTGTTTTCTTTGTTAAGCTAGGTACTTCTGAAACCATCCTAGTATACTGAAAATGGATACATGGGATAATTTTTATGCGTCATGCTTAGTAATAATCTGTTTCAGTCTCCCGGCTTTGTAGGCATAAACGAATCTGTTTATATTATTGAATCCCGATTCTTCATTGAACAAAAATGGCAGAACCAAGTAAGTGATTATAACACTCAGCAAAAAATATTTATTTATGTATTACGGACGACAAATAACCTATTATAGCCGACCGTGCAAATTAAGATACAGCCGAGACAAACAGACAGTTTTTCTCCGGGATGCTTATTACATTTTTTCGTCGACCTGTATATGATTATGTTAGTATTTCAGGAACGATGGTGATATTCATATTGAGCACACTGTTAACACTACACGAAATCTCACAATTACACTGTCTGGAAGGTAAACTGTTTACTCAGTCGTGAAGACGAAAACTTGATTATCGAAACGCGCATCAGACAGAGAAATTTAAGAGTTGGTGTAGTAGAACTTAGTGCAAACAGTGTGCCATGTAATTTCTTTGGAAGTAATGACATAATTGAAAGTTAAACGGTTTTCCTCTAGGAATTGTCACGTTTTGACAAAACTACTTTTATATAGTGTGGTTTCCAAGTTTTATATGAATTTACACTTGAGTAATTCTTCCTTGTTCCAATAATTACCATGTTTTGACTTAAGATGCTGCAGTTTGATGAATGGTGCCCGTTACCAAACTAGGCATAAATAAGTGGTGCAAAACAGCTTTTCTATTTCAAACGGCCCCACTATATAACCAGAATCCACCTTTAACCACCTTTCTATTTCTTGTTTGGACTAAGTGGTCTTAGCGCCAAAAATGAAACATATGATTGGATTCGAACTTATCGCACTTACTTTTTGCATACTTCAGTGCTGGATAATAAACATGACTGCTGTGACCATCCAGAACTAATGAAATTCGATTTTGGATCTGTGTCAATCCAGAAGTATAAATTCTATTATTCTTATCGAGTAACTGTTTATATTTTTCCTATAACAAATGGATATTAAAATTCAATTAAATTTGAGCAAAAATGTTTATTTTATTTTAGTTACATACATACTTACACCTAGCTAGCAGCTATGATTCCCATTATCAATAAACACTGAATAAATTGTAATGTTTCTCTAATTTATTTAAAGTGTTTTTAACAGTGGGGTGACTTAATATATACGTTGGTGTTTACTTACTCAATTTATTTATACATTAAAACCAAATTCACTAATCTATGCCGTAAGACTAAACACTTGTCTAATTCTTGATACACTAATTTATTTAAAAACTCTCCACACTAAAAGTCTAAACGCACTACATTCCTACACACTTATAGTGAGTTAGTTGTACTAGAATAAAATTTCCTAGATAAAATTTATATGGGAAACGTTCAATAAATTCAGTCGGAGCTAAACTTGAAAAGTTATATCAAAATATGCCTTTTATTAAGAGAATTTCCTCATGAATATTTTTAAAACTTTTAAAACACTTAAATTTGAAAAACCGATATATAAAATATAATTACTCAGTAGAAAAATCGTAAAACCCAACATCAAATTAAATATTTTACGTCTTTAAAAATCTATTTTTTTTTTAAATTAAGGCAATTTCTATAACACTATTAAAATTATTTTTTTACGTAACCCGTATTTCATTGTTGTAAGTGATTTGGAATAACCTGTATAAATTTCGTAATGGTATGTATTATGTATTTAATATTTCGGCAAATAGAAATTAGAATCCTTCTGTTCGTTATACGCAACATTCTTATTGTTAATTTTTATAACTGCATATCTCACATAATATTACTTTTTAATTGAACTTTCAGCCCGGTAAGTGAACATGTATTCGTTAAAATCGTCACAACCTCGTATAAACACTGACAAAAAAGGATGTGTTTGTACGCCCAATTTCAATCATTCTGACAAAAGTGACCCATTTTGTTTTGTTAATACTCTGTGTAATTGTTTACAACTGTACGGTATAAATGGTTGTCTACTTATTAGGGAAAACTCTTCAGTATGGCATCTTGAAAGGGTTTAATTTAGTTGTCAAGCAGATATTTGTATTTCAGTTGAAGATGCTCGCTTTGAATTTCACATCTCTAAACCAATAGATTAATAGTTCATTATTTATGTAAGTTAATTCAGCAAAGTGTTCGTTAATATAGTGTTTTGACTTTTTAGTTGGAAGTAATAATACCTAGTTATTACTATATATATATATATATATATATATATATATATATATATATATATATATATATATATATATATATATATATATTTATATATATATATATTTATTGTAAAATTGCTTAGTTTGTGTTTTCCAAAAGATTATTTAATTCACATTTGTAATTAAAAATATCAGTCTTGTAATTGAAGTTGTTGGTAGAATTTATGTTAGAAATAAAGTTAGTTTTTAAAAACACGGTTCCAGTAAATTAAAAGTTAAGTGGCGCAGTCAGTAGGATAGTCAATCGAAAGTTAAAGCTTATAACATTCGGTTCGTTTCTACGATTTGTTGACTATTCGAACAAGTAAAGTTAAATCATTGGAACTCTTAGTTGGGCGAACTAAGAAACTCAACTAGAAGATCTGCTAGAAACCGGAAAAATCAAGAGGATATTGCTTGTTCCTGTGCAGTCCGAGTCAATGGAAAGGATCTTCATTCTATTGCTGTAAGTGTTTTTAATGTCATATAGAGGAAATATTAATTATTTACTTGACACATCTAACGATTCTGACTCAAATTCTGATTCAATTAACTCAAATTCAGGCTCAAACTCTGTTAATACTAAAATAAAATTTAACTTAGCATCACCAAAACTTTTTTTCTACGAATAATTTTAATAAAATGGCCACTCCACAATTACCTATTTTAAAAAAAGAGTCTTTTGATATGATACCCAAATTTGATGGAAACAATGCATTACTTCTTAGGTTTATAGAAATATCAGAGAAATTAGTAAGTAAGTTTTATAATACTGTGGATGTAGGGGATTTTCAAAACGAATATTTGATGTCCAGCATCTTAGTAAAAATAAAAGGTGAAGCAGTCATAAACATTTCTTCTTGTACGATAAGAACTTGGGAAAATCTAAGAGATGCACTTCTTAATACTTACGCTGACAAAAGAGATATTTACACTTTAAATATAGAACTTTCAGAAATGGAACACGGTAATGAAACGCCTTTCGAATTTTATAATAGAATTCAACATTTATTAAATCTTCAAATTTCTTATCTCACGACACATTCTAATGTTAGTAATCATTTAATTTTGAGTAATTACTTTAAAAATTTGGCTCTCAGAGTATTGCTAAAAAGAACCTTTAGGCACATTAATCATCCGAAAAATGTTTTTTCATCCTTGATACGCAAAATAATTCACATAAAAATAAAACCAATTTCCAAAATAATGTAGCATATAAGCAGCCACCTCCTAGGCAAAATTTTATGCCGAATTATCAATATACTAAGCGACATTCCGCATCAAACCCGCAAAATCGTCCATCAACTTCTTATATCCCTTCTAATAGGAATAATACAAACTTTTCTAATAATGGTCCAAATCCAACTCCAATGAGTATGTCTACAAGAAATACATCTAGACCCCAACCTCAAAATTATCAAAATAGGTTCCAACACAATCCTAATCAACAGAAATTTTATCTCGGAAGAACTCCATAATATAAACGATACTGATTGCACTAATGATGAATCCGATAATTTTTTAGAGTCACCAGCCTCGGAACCAAACCAAACATTATCGAATTGTTAAACTTAAATAATTCAGAAAGCGTGTTACCCTATATAATTTTTCCAGAACAGAATCTTAAAGTTTTAATTGATACTGGTAGCACAAGATCCTTTGTGACACCAGCAGTTGTTGAGAAATATTTCAAAAAATCTTATGTCAAAAGACCCTTCCATGTAAAATCTGCCTTTGGTAGCAGTCAACAAAATTTCTGCACACTCATTCCAATCCCTAAAATGTTTATTTATAGGAAACCGCTCAATTTAGAATATTGCGTTATCAAATTTCACGATCATTTTGATTGTTTGTTAGGATTGGATAATTTAAAAATACTTAATGCAATTATCGATTTAAATAATAATTTGCTTATGACTCCTTATAGTCAAATTAAATTGAATTACTTTGACATTAAAACTGGATTCACGAATTGTTTAGTAGTGCCTCCACGTTGTGAACAAGTAATTAAATTAAATATTGAAAATGTAAAAAATGGTAATGTAATTATACCATATACACGAATTGGAAAATTAGAAATCCCTGAATGTTTAACAAAAGTTTAAAATAATATAGCTTTATGTACAATTTTAAATCCTTCAGAATCCAACTTTCGAGTAGATTTATGCCCTTCTATTAGTGTTGAGACATTCGATAAATACGAACAAACTCTCAACCCAAATTTTAATGAAATTTATTGTGAAATTGTTAAATTTGATGTTTCGAAAGTTAGAACTGAACACATGAATTCCGAAGAGAAACAATCTGTATTAAAATTAATTCAAGAGTATAGTGATATTCTTCATGTTGAAGGAAATCAGCTCACCTTCACAAGTAAAATAAAACATCACATTAAAACTTCTAATGAAATACCTATTTATTCAAAATCACACAGGTATCCTGAGATTCACCGAACGGAAATTCAAAATCAAACGAAATAATTACCGGACACATAAACAGTAACACACCTTTCGTTATAGAAATTGAGCAACTAGTAGTTAATAATTATATACAAAATCATAAAGACAGAAAAAAATTTTATACTCGAATTTAAATCAAAAATTACAGGAAAACAAATCAAAAGTAATCTCTAAAGCAAATAAAAGCCGTGAAGAATTACCAGATACAATACCCACTAAAGTGTACGTACGTAATAAACAGGCACAAGGTAAAACCAAAAATAAATATAAAAGTGAAGAAATCAAAAGCAAAAATACC
Organism: Diorhabda sublineata; assembly: GCF_026230105.1. Lineage (NCBI taxonomy): Eukaryota > Metazoa > Arthropoda > Insecta > Coleoptera > Chrysomelidae > Diorhabda > Diorhabda sublineata. The sequence continues at coordinate 7,836,322 of NC_079486.1, forward strand.
CGACTAAAAATAGCTAAAATCGCTAATAGACACAAAAATACTTCAGAAAATATTCATCTTTCAAACACAATACGTCCTAAAAAGATAAACATTATTATTACGCCCTAAAAAGACTCCTTATAAATTTATTTACGTCCTAAAAATTTATTTATTTTAGGTTCATCACCGTCGGAGAAGCAACAGTCAATATTAAAGATGTTACCTATAACTTGGGAATACTTCCCATAAATCTTGGATATGCCAAGCTACAGAAAACCAGTCATACCTTTGTTCATTTTTATTATTTAAGTCCACTACTCGTAGAATATAAGTTGAGAAGTTAAGTATACAATATAATCACGTTAAAAATAATATGTCTAATAATACATTTTTTCATTCTGAAACAGAAAATATTGTAAATATAATAGAGTACACTAGGAATAGTATAGAAGAAAAATTTGATAACATTAATATTCATTCTACCTTAGATAGTCCAAAGAGAGGGTTAATTAACGGTCTTGGATCAATAGTAAAAACAATTACAGGAAACTTGGATTCCGAAGATGGAGAAAGAATTAAATCAATTATGGAACATTTAAAATAAAACCAAGAAAACTTGCAAAATCAAATAGGAATGCAAAATTCTGTTAGTCGCCAAATAATTGATAATTTTAATAAGACAATTCAGGACATTCAGTAGAATGAAAAATTATTGAAAACGAAAATATTTGAGATAAGAGATATTCTAGATTTTCAATCAAATGCGGAAAATATTAAATATTTAAAAGAGTTATTCAACGAAATTATTATCACATTCAATAAAATTCAAGACATATTAGAAACGGAAATCTCACGATTTATTTGTAGAGTTGCAAGAAGTGCATTATTACTACCAAGCGGAATTACCCTTTAAATTAAAACATAAAAATATTTTAGAATTTGAAGCCGTCATAGACGTAGTTTGTAAAGTAGAAAATAATCAAACACAATATTTTTTATCGATACACATTTACTATGATATTTTATTTAATCTTTTTTATATGTTACCTATACCTATAGAAATTGAATCAGAATACGTAACATTAATACCTAATTCAAAATTTTTACTTAAATCAAATAAAGTCATTAAACCTCTAAATGACATTTGTAATCGAGGCAATATTTTTCAATGTCCTTATTATTCCGGAGATAAATCAATTTTTGGCAATATTTCCCTTAGAAGAAAAATTAATCATGAAATGTAAGCAAGAAACTGAAGTGAGAACTCTAAAGGCATTTATTTAATAAAAAATTCATCATGTAAAATTATATTTAGGAACCAAGAGTTATTATTTCAAAAAAAAAACGTTTGGACAACCTTTTGTAATAAATGAATTAAATTTGAAATTAAATCAATTACACGTTTCTCCAATGAAGATTGATTTAAAAAGGTTAAAATTAAAGAATATTCCAAATCAACTGGTAACGCCAATATTCAGGTAAAACACTAATTTTCACATTCCAGTATTTGGACTATTCTTCTTTATACAGCATTGATATTGGCCTTCTTGTGGATTTTGTATAAGAGGAAACATTCAGGAAGGACAAGTAAGAATCACCCGCAGGCAACAGAAGATACAGAAGATGGGATCCAGCTTCCAGGAGAAGCTTGCTTCTAAAGGGGGAGACGTCACCTACGCCATTGCCCTTAGGTGGACAGTACATTGTGCTGATTAAGAACTTATTTTATTGTAAAATTTCTTAGTTTGTGTTTACCAGAAAATTATTTAATTCACGTTTGTAATAAAAAATATCAAACTTGTAATTGAAGTTGTTGGTAGAATTTATGTTAGAAATAAAGTTAGTTTTTAAAAACACGGTTCCAGTAAAATCAAAAGTTGAGATATATATATATATATATATATATATATATATATATATATATATATATATACTTATATATATACTTATATATATATACGAGACGAAGTTACATGTTTTGCGAAATTTATCAATGCAATGGTGATAACAATGTAATGACTTTTTACTGGAAGCATCCAAAGGTCCAATAGATAGCTGGAAAGTATTTTGGAATGCGCATGGAATATTGTTCATCGACTATCTCCAAAATGGAGATCGTTTGACTACAAAATCAAGGAAAAGTCGCAGAAAAAACCAATGTTCTACCAAGATAATGTACCGATTTAGAAGTCGATGGCAACTATGGTTAAATTGAACGAATTACACTTTGAATTGGTTCATCATCCACCGTATAGTCTAGAGTCTAGACTGTTTCGAGGCAAAAGATAAATTCTTCTACAAGAACGGCACGGAGAAGTTAGAGAAGCTTTGGAATTATTGTATTGCTCTTGAAGAAGATTACATTTTTGAATAATATCGATTTTTGGCAAAAAATGTGTTGTTCTTAGTTGGTCACATGCTTACGGATTTTCCTTATATTTCTTATCTTCTAATTCATCAACTGATAGATAAGGAAAACATCTTATTAACATTAATTTAAAAATACGTAGCCTTTCCATCGAATTATGACATCGATGTTTGAGAATGTTTTAGAACTTGAAAATATCACTTGAATGTTATCTTAAATCCCATATATTTGAAACTTAACTTTACATATTGGATTTACTGGATACCTAATAAGTCTGTTTAAAATAAATTTCTTCTGATTTACTCAAATGTAGAATTACTAAACTATTGACAAAATGAACACACTTTATAGTCCCACGCTACACCAACATTTTCCCTTGCACTAACAATTGGGATTAAAACTATGATAATTTTTATAATTATAGTGAAATTAATCAATTTGTATCTAAAAACAATCCGAAATTAGATCGAATGCTTCTTTCATTATTATATATTTGAATCCATTGTTTGTTCGATAATCTAATTACACTATTGTTGGAACGTACACTATTATAATAAGTTTTAGTTCTCCGTCCGGCATAATACTACGGGACTAACGTTACTATGAATTATCAAATCATAAACATTGTAGATATGTCAAAAAAAGCAAAGTTACTTCCAAACGTTGAATCTGACATTTCACCAAAGATGAATACCACCAGTTGCAATGTTTCATCTGAGTTTTCTCAACAAAATGCAGAGTATGGTAAAAAAATAAATAGATCGAATGAAGAAATTATTCCTCAAGAAAACAAATTTAATAAGACGGAACAAATGGAAAACAGAACTGGAAAATCATATCATAATCACGCAGATGATGAGGTAGATCCAGATAATCTACAAGCGATTATGAAGGTTGCGAGACTCATGAAACACATTTGCGATTATGCACGATTAATATACAAGGATTAAGGACACAAGTTGTTACAAAGATACAGAACGAAATATCATTGATGTAGAAATACAAAATTATTGCTTTTGTTCCATTTAAACTTGTATTATTTTTATTCATAGTTTTGGTTTTTCTTATTATAAACGAATTCTTAATAAAGTTACTGTGACATTTAATGTGTTTTCATTCAAACAACGTAACAAAAAAGTCTGATTGTTGGTAACTAAAAAAAAATTTTGACTAAGAAACAACATGAAGTACTTGAAATGTATTTTTATAATTTTGAACTTTTTACTAAATTACTAGGTATAACATTTTTTCGATACTGGTTTTTGTAGCTCATTTTGCAGATTATAACTTCTAAATAAAGAAGAATGGCAACGATTTCTCTATCCTCCGTGGTTTAAGCTCTATTCTGCGCATTCTCAAGCATGCGTACTGTAGACAAAGTGTCGCGAACGAGAGAAAAAAATGAATATTGTCCATATAGGAGTATTACATACAGGTATATGAAATGGTCACATATTATACGATCTATCGTAATACAGGTTGTACTACACCAAATTCCAGCTAATGAGAAGTTTAAGTTGTTAGTGAATATTCACAATTGTGAAGTAGAAAAAAGAACAGTAATTTTAATTCGACAATCTCTTAATAATTATGAACTCGTGGTTGAGTTACCCTAAGAAAACATCAATAATTGGAAGTTTAGGTTTGAAGTGAAATAGAAACAAGTGGCTGTTGCATTGGAGATAGCAGTAGAGCACTTCGAAACATATTGGAAGAAAAAGTTATCAACCCTTAATAGCACAACAAATAAATTAGATCATTTATAGAATTTTTATTTCAATTAATCAACAATTATTTTTAATAGGTGACATTTATTAATTTCAATTGTAATATTTTTCTTGTTCTGGTTGATTCTTGATAATGATAACAAAAAGAGTTCTCACTACCAATTTTGAGAAAGATTCAACAACTCCAAGCTAAATACAAAAACTTGTAGAAAGAAGCAAAGACTAAGTTATTTGATGTTTTGCATGTGACCCATTGTGTTTTGCAGACTAAATCTACTGTAGTGTCAGGCAGCAAAAGCAAGGGAAAATTACAGCCAGAAAAATGTATCGATTCTTATAATGTGTACTTTAGTGAATACAGTATTCATGTAAATGTCTCTGAACCATCAACTTATATCAATAGCCAATCCACTGATAGAAGTAAAAAAATTTGAAAAAAAAATATTAATGGAAGAGGAAACTGAAATTATGGAAAGAAATGAAGCACGTTAGAGTAGCACAGTAGATTCTTCTAAATCTTCAAATTAAAAGATTTAAATTCTTAATTGATTGTTTTATTTTTATCATATATTATATTTCCTCAACTTCTTATTTCTTAGACCTTTTTATATGTGGTTCGTGATATTTTTTTTGGATTTTTGTTTATAGTAACATGTTACCTCCGTCAATTTGCATAATTATATTAGTCAGTAAATCGCCTACATCATGAATATCAAAATAAAAAAATAAATATTGTATTAAAATTAATGAAATAGAACTCAAAATTTGTTTATGAACCATTAAAAGAATTCTTTACTATATTTATTTACAGAAAAGTTATTTATTATTATTTTCTGTCAACTGTCTTAATAATTCTACTACCGCGTTCCCTACGCTGGGAAATCGTACCGGCTAGACAACAAACAGCGCAGCCACGTTCCACATCAAGATATGCTGCAATAGGGAAATATTATTTCTAGATATGGTTTACAAATAAAGAACAAAAAAGCTATCAATGATAAATAATATTATGGATTAGGGAAAGGTGTGCTGGTGAAAATAATTAAAGATGTTAATATTTGGAAGATTGTCTTTTATTTAAACTAGAGTTTTTGAGTTGTTATTACAAGTTTAAGTATCAGAAAGAATTAACTACATACAATTATTGAATATTCTAGATCTGTATGTTATATTCTATTGCAACATATTTGGATACGGTACGTGGCTGTGCTGCTTGTGGCCTACCCTATAGGCTGAAGTAATACTCAACGTAGGAAACGTGGTAGTAAAATTATTAAGACAGTTGACAGATATCAAGATAAAGATGCACTAGCGTAGGTCTAGATCAAGAATAGTTCACCAATAGGATTGCTCAATAAACTGAATGTGTCTGCCATGTGCGTGCGAAAAATCGCCATACGTGACGTCACCTGCAGACCTCGACCGGTCTTAACTCTTTGTTGAGCTAGACTATTTGATGAGTTTAAAGGCCAATTTTAACAAAAATACAGTTGTTTTTTTAAGTTTTATTCATTATTATGAATTAATATTAATTTAAAATCCAATATCCAATTATTCAGTTAATTTTAAGTTCCATTTATAATAGGTATACAATGAAGAAAAGAAATTAAAGAAAATGAATTATTTTTTAAAATGATCTGTATTTTATAATTAGTAAAACAGAAGCCATTAACAAACTTTAAACTAAAAATTAAAAAGTAAAAACAAATGAAATGATTTAAACTGATTTATGAAAAATATTTCTAATAATAATCTAAATTATTAAATTTAAGAAAAATAATAAAATATGAGATATATAAAATAAAGAGATAGGTAGAAATCTGTCAATGAGTAATTTTGAACATTTTTTTTCCAGTTTTTCTGCCGTCATCTTCATCCCCTTTTACAGACTTTCTCTTCAAATTCGTGCTTTCAAATTTAGCTTTTAGATTTCTAAAATTTATTCTGATTATAGTCCTTAATTTACAAAAAGCCTTAATTATTTTAAATGGATAGTTCGAATCTTTTTTAAATATTTTCTTTGCTAAATTAAAAACAACACCTGGCCCTTTTCTGAACGATTCTCCATGATGGCTTTCAAAATAAGTGTTCCAAGTTTTAACTTTTTTAAAAAATTCTTCTGATGGCTTAGTGAGACCACCGTACGACAGTTGTTGAATCCAAGAAGGAATACTAAGTACATACGAGTGTTCTTGTGTCGTTTCGTATGTAAAATCACCCAGACTTGGAAAAATATTTTTGTATTTTTTAGCAAGATAACCAGCAATATATTCTAGAGCATCATTAGTCGTTTCCTGTGAATTTTGATGATAATCTGAGCATGAGGATAAATCAGATGAAACTGATGAAAAAGAAGAACTGCCTTGCGTTTCGTTAATATCAAAGGACTGCTCAGCTTCACTGGCAACATTCGCAGTTTTCAAAACATTTGGGGCGATGTACTCTTCCAGTACTTTTTCATCAGTGTTGACACCTGACCCTAAGATACCAGGATTTTTTCCTAATAAAATCATGCGAATCCTGTAAATCGCAGATAAAGGTGACGGATGCTCATCTGGCCCTCCTCTACTTCTCATTTGGAAAAAGAAGTTTTCTAAACTGTCCTGATTTAATTTATGGGTGCATATGTACTTTACATCCATACTTTCTTTCATGTCCTCATAAAGTAGCTGTAATGAAGATATTGATATTAACATACCTTTTTGGAATGTCATCAAACAATTTTTTCCAATTACTCTCATTGATTTTACAATTTGATAAATTTTGTTGAGGTGTTGTTTTTGGTTTTCTAAATCTATGCCATAAGCATGTTTTGTAGGTATATTTGCCCTCGGAACATAGCTATTGAAAATATCAAACCATGCATTTATGTCAGCAATAAAATGCCCTAGATTTTCTGACATATTTTTGTCTTGTCCAGGCTTGTATCGCAAAAGTCCAGTGGAAACACTATTGGAGAGCAATTCAGCAGCTAGTTTTACATTTTGTCTGAGAGTTTTTTCCACATCAAGATGTTTTTTGTTAATTTTCCAGCAGGGATTTACTTCATTATCAGTAAGCGTTACCAGAGCTTCAAGTGGACTTTTATTCACGAATAAATTATCTTCAAGCATAAAACCTTTGTCAAGTAGCCAGTTGCGTAATAGTTTTAGCAGGTGAGGTGCATCGGCAAACATATACACATTCTTACCACTAACAGGATGCTTAAAAGATGTCTGATTAATATCGATATTTAACTGTTTCCATAATCCCACATTACTTGCACCACAATCGCTCACACATGCCACTACATTGAAATTTATTTTATGCAGTTCAGTTATAATATCCATTAAAAGAGATTTGGTCATTTTTTGATCGAAACCTATATAAATTGGTTGTTTCCAGTTTGAAAAGAGCCCTCTAGCCATGACTACTTGCATATAATTATGTGGTCCTAGCACTTCATCTTGAGCAATATTATATTCTTCAGTTTTCTTGACCTTCACTTCATCGTACTGTAAAACTACTGTCCTTTCAAAATCAGAAAATGACTCTCCGGCTAGTTTCAGCAGAAATAAAACATCTTTCAAAATACCCTGATTAAGGTTTAGTTGGGAAGCCCACCTTCTTAATGATGAAAGACCAGGTAACGAGTAATGCAACTTATTTCTTAAAAATAAATATGACTTCTTGCTGTAGTATCTTAGCGTAAAGGCTGTTGCAATTTCTTCTCTTGTCCAGTTGACTCTTTTCTTTTTTTTTAACAATAAATCAATTTGGTTTTGAGTAAGAACAGTTCTAAGTATAGCAGACGCAGCTTCATTTCTCTGAAACAGAGATGTTACCTTGGGACTAGATTTATAGCATTTATTTTTGAAATATTTCAATTGTTCATTAAGTTTTTTGATATTTGTGCTTTTTATATTACTTCTGGATTTTAAAAGAGCATACTGTCTTTCTAACTTTTCATATTTCTCTACAGACTCATTGTACAAAGCCTTATAATCATAGTTTTCTGGGACAAAGTTGGGGGTTGATGAAGTGGAAGGCTCTGGTACATGCTCTTCAAACTGAATACTTCTAAAAGATTTAGGATTATGGTCTTCGGTATCATCAGAAAAAGTATTAATAGGAGCTGTTAACGTGGCTACTTTTAAAAGTTTGTTCACTTCCTCCTTTGCATTTCGTTTGGCCAGTCTTTCTTCTCTGGAACTGATGCTTGAACTACTAGCTTCACTTGTTGATTTTTTTGAATACAATCCCAAAGTAGGAACAGCGGTTTTTTTCAATATTTTTCGTAGTGGTAAACCTAAAATACATATACATAATTGAGTTACTAAATTTCATTACCAAAATCATTTTGGGACAGTATAGACTTTGAAAGCTATAAACTATTACACTAAACAATTAAATAATTCACCAACCTAATAATTCATTCTGTAAGTCTCTTTCATAATCCTTTTCTGTGAAATGAACTGAGCAGATGTAGCTAGTATCAGGGTTAAATTTATCTTCCCGTTTGCATCGTAATATCCATTCTTTTCTCATAGTTTGGGAAACAAGATCTTTAGCTTTGGGAAACCGATGAAATATAAAATATTCATGTTCTTGTTGCCTTGTTTTATAGGTATTACCACAACCATACACAGCACAACGTGTACCAGGCATTTTGATTTTTGGACATATACTACATGCACTAAAATCAAACAAAGTTTCATTTAGCAAAGAAAAGTAAAATAAAAATCTAGATTAGTTGCTGGACAAATGCAAACCAACCGACCAAAAACGCTGTTATGATTCGCCCATTTTTTAAATTTTTTATTGTGGTGTATAAAGAATAGAAATTTAAATAAGCCAATTAAATTGTCATTTCTGCTCAGCTGGTTTTCTTTCAGCCAGTAACTGACTTGGATTTTAATTTTTATTTTGCTATTTAAATCCAGCTTTAATATAACAAAACATTTTTACCTACCCTTGAAAGTCTCACAAGATTATTTTGCCTTAAACAATAATATTGTCTTTGTTCACTATTCTCCACATATATAATACACACAAATAATAGTTTTTAAAATGTAGAACTAAGTGAAAAACGAATTTCCAACTCTTCAATCACTTGTACGACCTTTTCGAATTAACAAAAACACAAGCAATACCACACAGCGTAAATGGTAAACAAGCCGTCGAGGTCTGCAGGTGACGTAAGCATCACTTGACTTGGCTCAAGAATTGGCGTATGTACGTCTTATGGGATTGATCAATCCTATTGGTGAACTATTCTTGGGTCTAGATAACGTTTATGTTTTATTTTATTTTCACCATTCGGTACATGTTGTTTCTCTTTTTAACGATACGTATTGGAAGAGGACAGTGTAATGCCAACCCTTCAACGTCTTAAAGAAGCCACTTTGTTTCATTAGCAGTTTAAATGTGAAATACCTATGTTAATCATAGAATTATCACTGCTGGTTTTACAAAATATTTAGCATACCAAAATTATAAAATCACATATTTCAACGCCAATGTGTGAATGTCGAGTTTCCTCGTGGAAACGGTAATACTTTGATTATAGCAAAAAATGAAATTTGTGCATTGTGCTTTTTGCATATTTAATCATTTCATTGACGTTATAAAATCCTCCTCAGTTGAAATATCAGAAATTCAGATTAAACATATCATCGGGATATTCTTTCGATTTCTTAGTATCCACGTATCATTCAAAAGAGTTTTTGGAGTAAAATATATGATCATCAGTAATCAAGGAGCACCGTCTACAGGAGTGTGTTGAAAAAAAATGGAGAATATGTTGAGAAAAAAAGAAAAGTTAGACTTTTCAAAGATATATAAATTAAGGCGAATATAGTATATTAGTAAATCAATAACCAATGCTGGTGATTGGGTAATCATTCGTAATAAAATTCTTTGTTGCCTGTTAATGAGAACAATGAAGAAATAATGAAAATTTTAATATCCTGATCCTGTAGGGAATGGAAAAAGTCTATAATCGATTGATACAGGTATCAAAAAGTTTTGTCTTTAGGAAGAATGGCGAAAATAATAAAGTGCAACGGTAAAGGACGAATGAGTTCTTCGACTATCTAGAGCAGCGGTGCTCAAACTTTTTTAGTGACGGAACCCTTTTGTAAAGCGAAATACTTGACGGAACCCTACAATAAAACAATAGTCTCTAAAAGTAAATTCTTTATTAATAAGCATAATAAACGTAGAATGTAACTGATTTTTATTTTTGATTAATCCTGTTTCGCACAAATATGTTGTTGGAAATAGAAGAAGAATATTCAGAGCCATTTTGGCAAGCATTGGTTATTCGTCACGGATTCTGCACCAATAATCGTTGAGAGATGTCGTCGTTTTGAACAATGACTCCATACTTGTGTCTGATGACACTTCTAAAAGAGATTCATATATCTCATTTGACATACTTTCGGGCTTTTGCAAGGTGGGTAAAAAGGGATTATGAATCCATGAATTCAGTTTCAATTTTGTATTCTGTTCTTCGGGAAAATACTTCTCAAAAGATGCGCGCATCGAAGTGAGATATTGGACTAATTCTTCAAATACATCATCTTGAAACATTTTTGAGTTGTTATCGCTAACAAACTCACTGAGTAACGTAAAACTTTCTATTTCTTTCTTACTAACGCAAATAATCCAAAAATCTAATTTTCTTTTAAAGGAAGTTATTTTGTTACTGGCCTGGAACACTGTTGTCTGTTTACCTTGCAATGATAAATTTAATTCGTTCAGTTTTTGAAAGATATCCGCCATGTAAGACAGTCGGAACAACCAAGTTTTATCATACAAACGGTCTTTCAAATTAAAAGAAGTATCTGAAAGAAACATTTGTAACTCGGCTTTAACTTCAAATAGCCTTGTTAAAGTTTTACCCCGAGACAGCCATCGCACTTCTGTATGGAACAGCAGTGTTTTATGTTTGCTACCATAATCTTCACACAATAATGAGAACAATCGGGATTGTAGTCGTCGCGATTTGATAAAATTAATAATTTTTACCGCTTCATCCATTACTAATTTTAGGTTTGACGGCATTTGCTTCATTGCTAGTGTTTGTCTATGCAGGAGACAATGACTGGAACCACAATTAGGTGCTTTTTTTTTGTATTCGTGACACGACTCCTGCTGTTTTACCCGTCATCGCCTTAGCCCCATCTGTACAAATGTCAATGCATTCGTTCCAACTGAGATTATTTTCTTCAAAAAATATATTTATAATAGTAAAAATTTCTTCTCCGGTAGTGTTTGTGGGCAACGGTGAACACATAAGCATGTCTTCTTCAAAAGAACTTTCATATGGATATCTCACGATAACCAGCAAGATAGCCAGACCAGCGACATCAGTAGACTCATCCATTTGCAAGACGAATCGTGTTTTTTGTACACGTGTAAATAGCTCTTGTTTGACGTAGCTTGCCAGATCATGAATTCGACGTGAAACAGTATCGTTTGATAGTGGCACAGTAGAAATATGCTTTGCAGATTTTTCATCGAGCATACATTTTGTTATGTCTATCACACATGGTTTTATTAAAAACTCAGTGTGCGCTTCACCTTCTTGTGCAATGCGATAGCTAACTAAATATGATGCCTTTGTGACCTTTTCATTGATAGTTTGGGTTACTTGCATCATAGTTTTTTGACTTTCCAATAACTGTTCTTTTTTACGTACAAAAAATTCTCTATTCTTGTCTTGTGTACAGTTCCTAAATGACGGCGCAACTTGGCAGGTGCCATGGAACTATTAGGAAGCAGTTTACTACCTAACATGCAGAGAGATGAGCCGTTGGAATCAACAAATCCGAAACTGATATATGATTCATCATACTTTCTTTTTTTCGTCTTTGAAACCGTGGAACTTGACGTCGTTGCATCATTATCACAAATATCACAAAAAATGCAGTGTAAACAATCTCGACTTGTTTTGAAGTTATACAGCCGAAAGTCGCTTGTTTACAACTATAGCGTCTAATTTCAGCGGCGGCTTTTATCAAAGTGACTGCGCGCTCACAAGTAAATAACGGCGGTCGGTTTTCATCAAGACAAATGCTAAAGCGGCTTGCGGATCTCATCGGTGAGTTATAAAGCATAAATAAATCACCTTAAACTTAAGTATTAAGTCTATTCTTTTTATCTAGGCGCGTGCCGTCCTGATTAAATATTTGGACTACTGTAGAGATATATTTTTTCAATCTTCTGACTCTCGTATTTTGTACAGGGATCGGTGTAAGTAAAGAGCTTGCAATAGGTTTGCCATAAAGTTTTATTGAAGAGCGGCGTGATGTTAAACTCTCCTCGTAAAATGCACTGTTTCAAGTTAGAATGAAATTACACACTTTGAGTATGGCGGATCTAGAGGTTTGTTCTTGGTAGTTGGCAGTCTTGGCAGTTATATACTCATGAACTGGCCTGCACTGGTCCAGTTCCAGTGCTGCTACCAAGAACAAACTTTAGGTGTGCTGATTACGAATACTAAATCGCTAGAAAATCGAGTAGCAAAATAATGGGGTTCTCAAATAATATTTTTAAAGCAAAAACAGCAATCTCCAAAGCCACAAAGATTGCCGAGTGTTAAAAAAATACAAGTATGTGTTAAGGTAAGTAAGGAAAATTCTCCGAAAAATAGTGGAAAGTTTGAAAATGAAAGAGCCAGGTAGTTGGTGCATGTGTGCAGAAAGGAAGCAAATAGTATTGTACAAATGACGGACGGAATTAGAATAAGAAGCAGACCGAAAAAGAAATGGATATGATTGGTAATATTGATTTTAAAGTGAGAGTGGTAATAACTGACAAAGATCAGAGGACTGAAACGAATATTTATATATTTGAAATTGATTATATTGGAATGAAGGATTTTCAAAAAAATCGAAAATTTGTTAGATGGATACATTTTATTATCGATTTAAAATATATAAAACTTGATAATGAAAAAAATCCTCGGATCATTCTTCTGGGGTTAACTGATACGATACAGATATGCTGGGGGATTGTCCTTTTAAGCCGGTGGCAACATTGGTGATCATAATTCCAGCAATATGATGATAATTTAATTCAAAATGTTATTCACATTTGCTGAACACACATTAGATCCACATGATGCTGTACGACCATCTGTAAACAAAAATTCAAACATATCCAATGCATTACATCCCCATACTGTCAATTTTTTCAAATAAGCTCCTTTGAAATCTATCGGAATTGTTTCGGAAGATGCCTCTGCTAAATTTATCGAATCACCATTTTCGTAGTGGATAACCAACGCTATATCAGGAAAACAGGTCTCATATTCTAAACAGTATTGGTCAACAGAAACTTTATTAATGTATGAACTGTCCCATCTTCATCTTCTATAAGATTGTTCATCCACATCTTTAACATGTTAATATCCTCATTAGTTAATTCCAATTTCGCTTGATTAAAGATTCCAAATTGATAAAATAGTATCTTCATGTTAACTACGGCCGAATACATAGGTAAGAGAAAGTAATTGATATTTGCATAATCAGAATCTTCTTCTTTTTTAAACGTGATTTTCTTCTCAAATCCAATAAAAGTTTATATAAATAATAATATAATAAACAATATAATAAAACCCAAAAAATAAGGTTAGTATGATTAAAAAGTTTTAATTAACAAGTGTTACTCTCAACCTAATATAAAAAGAAAGGTCTGAAATCTCCCTTTACGTTCCACAAAATATCTGTCCCCTAAATTAATACCGTTCAAACTGCTTCGAAATTATTGTCAATTCTTTAGGAATAACTGTTACGACTAACATTTTAAAGGTCCGCCTTTTACGAATTGAAAATTAAAAACAAATTTAACTTTATCAAGTGTTTGTATTTTATGTATGATATGTATATGCAAAATACACTTCCCAACAAGTTGTATACACTATTTTTCCTACGACCACGTAAAAAATTCCTCAAAAAAACGTATTTTTAAAATAAGAACGTCAAATAAACAATATCACATATACGTTGAAAAGTATATACACAGGTGTGCTGAATAGTTAGAAAATCTACAAAATATTTTTTATTTTGTGATAGTAGAGATGACTATTTGATGATTTTGATGAATATAATATAACTAAAGAACAGAAATAGAACCAATCGAACAATGAATTTTTTGTAACTATATTAGATACCTAATAAGAACTAAATATAAATAAAAGTTAAATGTAAAGTTGTTTTGTAACAATTAGTGCAGCACCTCCAATTTGAACTATACTTGTGTCATTTTTCTGGTTTTTGCTTTTTAAAAATAGTAAATTATTGCTTCCCAATTTTGTCTATAATAGTATAATGATATAATGATCTGCTTTTGATACTTGCCATTTTTCTGGATTAAAAAGTTACTTGTAATTATAAAATCACTTTATTAACAGAAGTTATTTTCAATTTATACTTTTCTCTATATAAAAAATCTGTTTGATTTGTTATAATAGTGTTAGATTCCATTAATGATCTTTACATAGATGTTTTTGTAATCCCTTTAGTTAACCCACTTTGTCTGTCTTAATTAAATTTATTAATGAATATGTAACTAACTCCTAATTTTATTGTACGCACTTGAAAACTGTACGTCAATTATAGAGTTGTAAAATTCGAATGCCAGTAAAAATTAAACTTGGGTAGTACTAATTTTAAAATTGGTTCATTTGGAAAGAAAACCATAATAAGTTTGTAGATTTCCATGCAAAATACTATAGAATCTATTATCTTTATTTTTTGTCATAAAGTGGAGTTAACAAAAATAATTATTTAAAAAACACTTAGATATTGGCAAGAAGCCAATCGACCGATATTTCCGCGATTTTTACACGTTTCTCTTCAATTTTATTAATTTGTTTTGGCAAATCGGGCAAAGGATTTCGAGAAAAGAAATCCGCGAGAGCCATGCGATTGCCTTCTCTATAAACTATATCGAATTGAAAAACATGTAAATAAGCCCAGTATCTATGTACTCTATCGTTAAGGTCAATCTTCTTTTGAGAGGACTTTAAAAAGTTGCAATCCCTCACAACGGTAAACTGTCGTCCATGCAAGTAATGCCGAAAGTGTTTTATTGATCCGCGAGAGCCATGCGATTGCCTTCTCTATAAACTATATCGAATTGAAAAACATGTAAATAAGCCCAGTATCTATGTACTCTATCGTTAAGGTCAATCTTCTTTTGAGAGGACTTTAAAAAGTTGCAATCCGTCACAACGGTAAACTGTCGTCCATGCAAGTAATGCCGAAAGTGTTTTATTGATTTAACAACAGCCATAGTTTCGAGTTCATAAGAATGATATTTGGACTCAGCTGGACTTGTTCTTTTACTGAAATATTCAATAACTTTATTCTTACCATCTACTTTATGCATAAGTATTGCTCCGTACCCATCGGATCTAGCATCGGTATGCAGTTCTATGGGATAATCCGGGTCAAAAATAATTAAGACGGGTTCATTGGTTAAAATACGAATTACTTCTTGTCGAACATTTTCATGTGCCCCAATCCATTCAATATATTTTTTTACCTGAGATAAGGGCATATAATGGTTACATAATTTGTGAAAATTTAGGGACAAATCGTCGAAAGTAAGTCCGAGGAGCGGGTAACTGGTAACATTGTTGAAGAATTTATTTTACGATGGTTTGGACGAACTCCTCCGTCTTTAATTTCATACCCATACGAAACAGATGTTTTAAGGAAAGAACATTTTGAAAAATTGAATGAAAATCAGGCATCTATAAGAATTTTTAATACCATTCGATGTCTTTCAAACGCTTCCTCTATTGTATCCGCAATTACTAATACATCGTCTATGTAAACTATAGCGAAAGTATACGCCAGCTCACGTAATGTTTTTAAAATTGCTTGTTGAAAAACAGAAGGAGCATTTTTAAGTTCAAATGGCATTGTTAAAAATTCAAACTGGCCATCAGGAGAAACAAATGCCGTACGTTCTATAGATTCTGGATGTATGGGAATATGATGGAAACCGCTGGCCATATCTAAACTGATATAAAATTTTGCTTTTCTAAGTCTAGGTATTTGATCTAAAATAAGCGGCAAAGGAAATTTGTCTGCTATTGTGTTTTTATTTAATTCACGATAATCAACGCATAAGCGGTCTGATCCATCCTTTTTCTTAACTAGTAAGATAGGGCTAGCAAACGGTGAATTACTAGGGCGAATAATATTAGCTTCAAGTAATTCATTTATTCTTTTTCTAACTATTTGTCTCTCTTCTACACTAAGCCTATATGGTCTTCTCTGTACCGTAAACTTGGATCAATTAAACGTATTTCAAATTCACCACTGTGAGTACGAGGAAAGTCCGTAATAAAAGAACTTTCATATTCACATATTCACAAAATGGATGCAAATACCTTACCAACAATTGGTATTTTCCCAACTCCAAATTTAACAAGTATTTTTATAATTTTGTTTATGACAATTTTTAAAGGGATTTCAGGACCATCATCGAATGAAGAATATCCATCAACGGTAGAACAGTGTACTAGAGCTCTATGCACTCCACTACAATAATGACAATATAAAGAGAAACACAATGTCTAATAAGAGAAGCAAAAATATATAAGAAAAGGAAGACCCAGGAAAATTCGGATAGAACCACTAGGACATAAAGTCTGTCTCAACTCTCAAAAGAAGATATTGAGTCAAGTACAAGGAATTTTCAGAAATGGTTCATATACATAGAAACAAGAAATTTAAATGTTAAAAAGATCTTAACATCAATTCCATAACACTGGATGCTATATCTAGTTGAAATTGATCGACATAAAAGAATAATGCAGTCACAGATCTCTTTAACAATATTTGATAAAATTAAGAGAATTATTTGCCCATTCTTGCCTTGAATTTGTTTATCACATATTGCATATTGGTTTAGAGATGTTTCAGAAAAGCTCATGCTACGAATTTTTATCAAGTTTTAAACATTAAATTGACTGATATTAACTGATAAATTATTATTTTCAAGTAAAAAGTCCTTCAGTCCACAAATAATGAACTAAAAAAGTAATTATCATAAACAGAAATACTTAATGATAATGATGATTGTATAGTTAATTCTCAAAGTTTTTATTCTTATTGGAGTAAAAATAATCAACTTCTCGAATAGAATTTTATTTGAATTTTTGTGGGAATTGCCTGGAATACCAGGGCAATGATTAGTAGTACACAGATAAGCACTTAATAAAAATAATTACCATTAGTAGATGTATTATGCTTATTTTGAACAGAAAATATTTTAAAACTGATATGTTAAATTCCTCATGTTATTTAATATTATATGTATATGTAATATATTTTATAATGATTAAAACCACTTCTCCACTTCAATCAAATTTTAACGTGATTTATCAATGATTATGTGGTAGATAAATAATTATGACATTTGCGCTTAAGTAAAAAAAATTGTTCTGCCACGAAACGTTCTTAGAAACACGTGTCTTATATACGGGATAAGAATGAAAATTTGATATTAAAAATAGTAGAACATTTCATAGTAAAATTCAAAGCGAGCATCCTAGGGAGTTAAATCTGGCGAATGGGGTGAATGAGGTAACAATTCAAACTTTAATCAATAAGGGATACATTGTCTTGATTGATTATCACTTTCTTCTTAGCAAATATCCGCCGTTTTTGCTTGATTTTTCAACTCAAACGTAAGTTCGCATAATACTCACCTTGATAGTTTCTCCTCTTTCAAGATAGACAATGAAAATTATCTCACGCGCATCCCTAAAAACCGACGCCATGACCTTGTCTGCATATGGAACGGTCTTTGTCTTATTTGGAGCCGCTTCCCCCTTTTCAGTTCATTGTTTTTATTATTTCTTTGTTTCTGGTTTGAAGTGATATAACCACTTTCCATCTATGATTATGGAACGGCTCTATTTCAAATAAGGCCAAACACTCGATGGAGTGTACCACACTTTTTGCAATACCTACTGTGTCTGCTAGCTCGCGCACTTTCAGTCGACTATCATCCAGTAGATTTTCTTCAACATTTCTGGAGTTGTCATCTCATTTGGTCGACCACTGCGATGCTGGTCATTGTAGGTCGTAAAGCCGCGATTAAACTCTGCTACCCAATATTTTACTGTTGATAACATCACAAAACGATGACCGATGGTTTCCATCTTTACAAATTGATCAAAATCATCCACTATTGATGGCTGAACAAGTACTAAACAACGTGGCGTCTTCAAGCTTGAAACATACGCTGTATACATGACTTTTTATCTAATACTGGTATTTTCAAAGCAAGGACAGCCATCTCTAAGTCAGGCTAGATACTTCTACACCATCCTCGTACGGAATGTATTAAACTTACGTTTAGAAAACAATTTTCTACTGATATATTTATCAACTTTGAACCATACCTTGCATATTCGTGTAGATATTTAGTAATTTCGATTATTTTTAATCAGAAAGATTGTAATCTCTGGCGAGTTTTGCAGTTATTATGATAAGAAAATTGCTGAAAAATGTATCTATATACTCTAAATAGCCAAAGTCAGTTCAGTCGAAATACCTCTTCATTCTCAAAGTTATCCTCAAATCCACTTGATGAAGGACTGGCTTGTCCACTACATTCACTTGTGTGAAGAAACTTTCTAATCCAGAAAAATGGCAAGTAACAAAAGCAGTTCTATATGAATCCCATTATACTATTATCGAAAAAATTGGAAAGCATTCATTTGCTATTTTTCAAAGAGCATAAACCAGAAAATAATTATAATAATAATAATTTCAAATTGTTCACAGTAACCAGTACAAGATGAGTAATTATTGAACTTACCACTGAATTTAAAGTTGTTCTAATTCAGTCAGAGTAATGATAGTCTTTCCTTTAAGAAATAATCCTTTGATAATTTGCAGTTATTACAAATACCAAAAACAGTTGATATCTTATAAATCACCTCTTCCTGTAGTTGTTTGTATCTAATTCAATCAAATAACCACCTGATATCAAAGTATACGCAGTAATACATTTTGTTTTGTACAAATCACATAGAAACTAGAGGAGAACATCGAAACCGGCGTCAGACAATGTAATAGTGTGTAAGGTGGTAGCAGTAGTAGTAAATGCAGCACACAAATTGTCCTCGCGTACTTTATGAAATAATCATTTGACTCTTTTCAATTTGTCACTATGCAATTCAATGAAACGTTCATTCCATAATTGTATACATTCATACTTATACAATTCGAAATTATTTATAATTGTATAAATCAAGTTCAAAAAGAAATCATTTTCATTTACGTTTGTGACCATAAGCATTCTCACATCTTATTTGAACGTTTTAGCTAGTCTCCATTATAATCTATAATATCTCAACCAAGTCACATACAATCAAAACTTTTCAGAACAGTTCTCCATTACTCGTTTAGTTCGATTTGCACATATAATGTTTAATTTGTACAAAGTGATTAGATTGGTTAAATGGTAATTGCCTTAAAAATACTTATTTAAAAACAAGTGATAAGACAAAATTCATTTATTAATAATTTATAATAATAAACATCTCAATGCAAAACTTATTTTTATTAGGTTAGTTTAGAATTTTTAAAAGAAGTCACTAAGAAGGCAAAACCGAACCGTAAGTACATTGCTGATAATTTGAAATATGGTTTTTGTGGTTACTGGCACAGATGACAACCTGCTACTTCAGTGTGTTTTATGTTTCGAATTATTTGCTGATGAGAGTATGAAACCTTCAAAAGACTTTTCACAAAAGAAAAACATATGTATTTCTTTCAGTACAAAGAAAAAGAATTCTTAAAGTCAAACTCAATAACGAAAACATCAATTTCTGGTGAGAAAAATAGACAAGCTACATTTGCATCTTATGGCCTATTCATATTGATAGCTAAAAAAGGAACAGAACACTCTGTAGGTTAGAATTAGTCTTTTTAGGCCGTTTTCAGGGATCAATAAAAAACCAGTTATACGTGTAATCTAATAGAAAAGATGTAAAATATTCAATAGTATATAGGTTGTTCCATTCCAAATTTGATAATTGTGGAGAAAATTAAAATTTCTGTTACGGTACTCAACAGCTTAATGAGCTATTCAACACTCAAATGGTATGGAAAAATTGTTGATTAATTTTTTATTTCAAGGGGATAGCTGGGGGGTAGTGGGACACATAGATCCCAGTGGAAACTTTTTGCGGGACATATTTAAACCAATGGTATTCATTACAATTTTCTTTACAACAAATTTTTATGTATGAAGACTAGAAAAACAATTTTTGCACAGAGGAACATTGCAAGCTGAGCAGAAGGTTGTTGTGTGTTTTTCTCTCTTATTTTTTTTCACAACTGTGACATCTCCTACGAGTTGGTCCTTCATTTGGAAGATGATCTCCAACATTCAATAACCATTTGGGTCATTTTGATGGTCTGCCGTATTGGCGTTTTCTAGCAACCGTGTCATATTTTCCAGCCTCAGAAATCATTGACTCTGCAAGTGGAACCAGAAAATCCAGGTAAGAAATTTTCTTTGATGTATTTCTCTCCAAATAATCCATGCATTACCGCACTGGTCATAAGCAAACGGTGAAAAACTTTTTTCTACCACTTCAAAGACTTACGATCCATGTCATAAATACCAATCAATTGGTCAGAAAGATCAACACCCCCCATGAACCTATTGTAATTGGCGACACTTTCAGGACAAGGAATTTCCTTTTTATTACCATCTTTTTCTTTTCTGTTCACAAAGGTCATATCATTTCCATGACACTTTGAAAGCAGCGTTACTTCTTTTGTATCTTTCCACAAAACCGCCGTAGTACCAAATTGATTATGAACAAAGTCAGCTTTACCCCTGTTTCTTTTCTTTTTTTCGACTAACCTCTGGATCTTTTAAATACTATTTGGGAAGAGGTGATTCATTCATTAGTATTAGATATTGCCAACCTCTTCAAAGCATTTAGATTATGTAAATCATACTCATCAACATGCATATTTAATATTTTACAACAATGCCTGAAAGAGCCGCTTCATCTAAATATTCATAAATTGAATTATTACACTTATTTGAAAGTTTAAGTGCTTCTACGAGTAAAACTAACATAACTTGTACACAACAAGAAGAATGTTCTAATAATGTCACTGGTATTGCAGTTCCAATAAAAAAGAAATAGGAAACAAAAATGAATAGTGATGAATTATTCGAAGCAAGGGACCTATTGGGTACTTCATTTTGCAAGGACTTTGTGGTAGCGAAAAACTAATTTAATAAAAAAATGCGTCGAGTTTATTCATGAAAGTGGGGACAGATTTTTCAAATTTAAATTCATCAAAATCATTTTTTACCATCCCATCACCAAAGAAAAGCCTTTTACATTAGCCTACAGAATGTTGTTATTTAGAGTGAGTTTACTAATTCAATCAACTGACGATCTTAAATGAAATTATACTCGGTAATATTTTTTGTTTTGTACAAAACACATAGAGACTAACGGAGAACATCGAAACAGGCGTCAGACAGTTTAATAGTAAGTGTGGTAATAGTAGTAGTACATGTATTGGATTTCTCAATGTGAATATTCTTCTTATCTTCATAGTATCTTTTAAGGGCTTTTACTTTTGTAATATGTTCATTCAACAAATTTTCGGCAGCTGTCTGTATGTCCTCAGTGTCGATTCATTGTACAATCAACCAATCAACATGTATACCATAAGTTTTTACATATATTTATTGTATTTAAATATTTACCTCTATTATTCGATTCACTTTCCCCATTTTGCTTTCTATCAGCATCTTCATTTCCTTATTGTTTCTTCTACACTTGTCAATTTGTCACTGTGCAATTCACTTAAAGGAAGACTACGAAAAAGAAGAAGAGGAGAAGCAAGAAGTAGAATAGCAGAAAGATACTTTTGAGTGACAATGTCGTGATTTTTAAGAAAATTTTCTGTCAGAATTCAAATTTCCGTTCTAATTTTTAATAAAAATTTATTAATTTTCTCAATAAAGTTTGTTGAAAAACTCTATCTTTTCATTTGTTTTATGCAAATCATTATTTATGCCAAATTTTATCATTTTAATACCTTTTCCTTAAATTTCCAATTATATTGTCTTAAAGCGTCATAAATATGAGTAATTCCGTGATTAACACGTTGACTGCAGAGCCAAACAAGCAATTTTTTCGTGTATAAATATAGTAATTAAACAACACTGTATATTGACATGTGCAGTGTTGCCGTTTCAGTTGGCAGGTGGGACTTCAAAAAGTGATGGACTCATCGATCTGGCTTTGTAATTACTATTTGGGAAGAGGTGATTCATTCATTAGTATTAGATATTGCCAACGTCTTAAAAGCATTTAGCTTGTGTAAATCATATTCATCAATATGCATATTTATTGAATATTCTGTATTTTACAACAATGCATGAAAGAGCCGCTTCACCTAAATTTTCCTAAATAGAATTATTACACTCATCTGAAACTGTAAGTACTTCCAAGAGTGAGACTCTCTTAAAACCAATAAGAAAAATGTTCTAATAATGTCACTGGTATTGAAGTTCCAATAAAAAAGGAACAGGAAACAAAAATGAATACTGATGAATTACCCGAAGCAAGGGACCTATTGGGTACTTTGCAAGGACTTTGTGGTAGCGAAAAACTAGTTTAATAAAAAAATGCGCCGAATTTATTCATGACAGTGGGGACAGATTTTTCACATTTAAATTCATCAAAAACATTTTTTAACTATCCCATCACCCAAGAAAAGCCTTTTACATTAGCCTACAGAATGTTGTTATTGAGTAGAGAATGAGTTTACTAATTCAATCAACTAACGATCTTGAATCAAATTATACTCGGTAATATTTTTTTGCTTGGTACAAAACGCATAGAGACTATTGGAGAACATTGAAACAGGCGTCAGACAGTGTAATAGTGAGTGTGGTATAGTAGTATATGTCTAGGATGTCTCAATGTGAATATTCTTCTTATCTTCATAGTATCTTTAAGGACTTTTACTTTTGTAATATGTTCATTCAACAAATTTTGGGCAGCTGTGTGTATGTCCTCAGTGTCGATTCATTGTACAATCAATATGTATATCATGAGTTTTTACATATATTTATTGTAATTAAATATTTACCTCTATTATTTGATTTACTTTCCCCATTTTGTATTCTATAAGCATCTTCATTAGCCATTCGAAAGTATTATCTGATGTGGAATTTGCAATATTGCCAATCATTTCGTTAATGCTTCTTTGACACTTCTCAATTTGTCACTGTGCAATCCAATCAAACGTTCTTTCCATAATTGCATCCATTCAGGTTTGAGTTTAATATTGTAAGTATCTTCGGTTCCATTTTCCATTTCTTCATACCTATACAATTCTAAATTATGTATGATTGTAACATTCAAGTTCAGTTCAAATGATAAGCATTCTCACCTCTTATTCGAAATTTATTCTTAAAGTCACACTCACTAATGAAAACATCAATTTCTGGTGAGCAAAATAGACAAACTACAATTGCATCTATTGCATATTCATTTTGACAGCTAAAAAAGG
This sequence comes from Diorhabda sublineata, assembly GCF_026230105.1. Classification (NCBI taxonomy): domain Eukaryota; kingdom Metazoa; phylum Arthropoda; class Insecta; order Coleoptera; family Chrysomelidae; genus Diorhabda; species Diorhabda sublineata. Next base: position 7,859,973 of record NC_079486.1, read on the forward strand.
ATCAGAACACTCTCTAGGGTAAAATCTGAAGTTTCATTCACAGAAAAGAATATAAAAAAATCGCTCAAATTCACAGTTACAGTTTAAAAAAAAAACTTTTCACATCAACTTGATGAAAGTACTGAAGTTGCTTGCTAACTTGCTGACTTTTTGCTATTCTGTGTGATGGAATGGGAAGTGAGCACAAAGCATTCCTGCTTCATTGTGAAGTATGGTGGCTCTCAAGAGGTAAAGTGCTGTCAAAATTGTTCAAGCTTCTTAAGGAAATAATATTGTTTTTGTTGAAAAATCACAATAGGTCAGAAATTTTTCTTTTTGATTTCCTTATTTCCTGTTCCTTGTTTTCCTCAATGTTATTTTAGACTTCTCACTTTACTGTTATTTGTTCTTTGTTTTCAACATCATTTTCCTCATCGTGGCTCTTCTTCACATTACTTTCATCTTGTTTTTGACTTCTGGTTTCTTCATTATCTTTTAATATCCTAGTTATTATTTTTATATCATGTATTTCAATTTTATTCCTGAACCGATATCCATTCGAATATCCTTGCATCTGAGCCAAATACACTTAGATTACTTAGTGTCCAAGGTTTACCCTCAATCCAATTTTCCATTAAGTTATGAGAAGTTTGCTGGAGTGTAATCAAGAATAGTACCTCATTTTTTCATATATTCTTTCATTCGTTTACTCGTATATTCTTCATTATTTCCGATCTTACTTAATGAACTTTTGTATCAAATTTAGTTTCAACCATTTTTATGTATTCTATTATCCAGTCTGATACTTAACTTTTGTGTTCCAGTGAAAATATTATAACATTCTGAAGAAAGCATTCATCAAAATGTTTGTTTCCAATACCTTTTACGCTTATGTCACGTTTTGTATATTTCATAGTGCTTTGATCTTCTAGTTTTTTAAATGTGTACTCATTGCCTCCTATTGTGGTTATTATTATCGCTTATGAATACAGATATATTGATTGTCATTTCTCTTATAGGTATAGCTGAAAAATTTTTGAGTGACCTTACCTTTTAATTGTTTTGTATCTCCTTCATACAGCTTAGACAATTTTTCAAATATTTCATCATTTACCAGTACAGCTCATAATATGTGTTATGTATGTATGTACAAATGTATGTTTTTATATATTCATAATCATGAATACTACTCGGTACCTATGCGGTTTATAACCAAGTCCATAATTCTATATGCTTTTAAAGTTATTCCACTTATGTTACAGTTTACAGAAAAGTTTTTTGTTCTAATGAATTTTCGTTTTTAGTTTCGTAATCCGAATTATTTATTTATACAGTGAAAAGTCTCGGACCCATAACTTGTTGTTTTTAGTATTATTATAATATAAAAATATCCTTTTTATTGTTATAACTTAATATAATGATATATATGCAATAACCTAAACTGTCTAATATCACTAGGAGCCAACTTCACAGCGTACTAGTATGTTGCCATTTTCACTTTCAACACAAAAAATATACTATGCAACGCAAATATTATTTTTGCGAGACTACTGAAAAAGCGTCGCAAAGATCTGATACTTTCCAATCATTATAAATAAAATTTTAAAATTAGTACTACAAATATAAATACAAATAAAAATCATACAAAATACTATTGTAGTTTTATTATAACTATTTTTTGAAAAAAGTGGCAATGCAAAACTGTTATATAGGGCCTATAAATGAAAATATGGAAGTAGCATTTAAAATAATAAATACAACGCGCTCCTCGATATTCAACTGAATGTTCGACATTGATGTCTGGCCGCCGGCGTCAGTGTTTGCAAGATAACTTATTGATTATAAGTACCCAGACGCCGCATCACCTTACAACTTACACATACAATTTGGAAGCATAATCAAGCTAGGCTAGGCGAATCGGCATATTATTTTTATAAAAGAATAATAAAAAAAATTAAATGAAAGCTTCTTTTGCGGCGTCTTTGTGATACGTCAAAACTGCAACGACATTTGAATACTAAACATGCAACGTTATCAACAACGCCAATAGAATATTTTGAGCGTCTTTTGCACACATCAAATAAAGAAAAGAACACTTTGGAGAAGTATGGTACTTTGAATGATAAATATCTATTGGCATCGTATGAAGTTTCGTATTTGATAGCAAAAACGAAAAAGCCTTTTACTGTTGGAGAGCAACTTTAACTACCTGCAGCTATAAGAATGTCTGAAATTGTTTATGGAAAACAGTATGCTGCTGAAATTAGTAAAATTCCATTATCAAATGACACTATGTCCAAAAGAATTTCAGACATTAGCAATGATCAATTTCAACAGCTTCTTATGAGGCTTAAAGACAGCTCAAAGTTTGCAATACAACTGGATGAGTCGACAGACATTTCAAAAATGGCACAGTTGTTACTTTTTGTAAGATATATTTATGAGGAAAGCATTCATGAAGATATACTGTTTTGTCGTCCTCTGGAAGGTCATACTCGTGGAAAAGATATATATATAAAAAAGTAAATGAGTTTTTTGAAAAAGAAGGATTAAATTGGAAAAATTGTGTTGGAAATGATCATATTACATTTACACATTGTATGATTCACCGAAAGGCACTTGTTAAAAAAATTGCACCAGAATTAAACAATGTGTTTTTTTTGATGCAGTCAAAATCATTAACTTTATTAAAAGTCGAGCACTTAATAGTCGATTGTTTAAAAATTTGTGCATTGATATGCATTCGGATTATACAAGTTTATTGTTGAGAATTGATCAATTGACAGCTGACCCGAACCCAACCCAACCTTGACCCTATCCAACTTCACACTATACTTTTGTTTTATATAGAGTCAAAGTTGGTAATTATGTATTCTAATGTATTCTGATTTTATTAAATTAGTAGGCGATAAGCACCTTTTGACAGTTTCATGTAATAGTGACACAAGCGAAAAGAAAGGCGAAAGAAAAACGTGCTCCGAAATTATTATTCCGTTATTATTGTTATTTGAACGCACTTTTGAAATCCTGTTCAATAAATCGAACATTGATCAAAATTGGACACAATTTATTTGCAACTACAAACCCAAAACCCACTGTAAATGAAACAACAGGTTATGGGCCCAGGGCAGCTGTAAAAGGGTTTTGTTGTAAATAAAGCCAGGAAAGCGACGGCGAAGTCCAGAAAGCAGTTCAAAACGTCAGTCAGACGACCACTTCCGGCTCGCACAGCAAGTCAACGTTGAACAACACACACGCAAGTCGTTTTAAGTCAGAAAATCGCCACGAAAGATTGTAAATTCATTTTGTTTATTTAAAAAAAATTGTCAGAAGTCAGTCAAATTGTAGAATTTAAAGTTGGAGATGTTAAGTGAAGATAGTCAGGGGAATGTCAATTTTATTTCTTGGCGATTTAAATTAAACCTAGTACTTAAGAACAAAGACCTGTTTGAGATTGTATCAGGCACGAAAGTCAGACCAGCAGGTGCTGCGTCAGATGGAACTGTTTCAGCTTGGACCAAGAAAGATATCGAAGCTCAAACACTGATAGGTTTAAATGTAAACAGTAAGATAGCTAACAAAATTGCTAATTGTAAAACTTCCAAAGACATGATAGACAAATTAGTTAGTTTATATAGTACAAAGACTGATGTAACTTTAGAAACGTCCCGAATCAAATTCTTTACCTTTGAGTATGATGAGAGCAAGTCAGCAATAGAGAACTGTATGGAGATCATGGACTTGGCAGAGGAATTGTCAACTGAAAATGATCCAATGAGAGAAAGTTGGGTCATGACGAGGATTTTGAGTGTCTTACCGCCAAAACGCACATTTCAGAACTGCGTGGAACAACGTGACGGGACATGCAAAGAACTTGGACACACTCATCGAACGTCTGAGACTTGAGGACGAGCAGCTTAGAGAACCGACGACAAACGCAGAGGGCAGTACCAGCAACGCTCTCATGGCAAAACGTGGAAAACAAGGGCAGTCGTCGAGCAAGCAGGACAAGTCACAGTTCACATGTTACAAATGTGGGAAGCCAGGTCACGTGATCAAGGAGTGCAGAGGAAAGGCATGTCAGAAGTACATTGAGTATTGCAAGAAGAAATACTCATGTAACAATTGTAAGCAGAAAGGCCACTTCGCAAAGGATTGTCCATCCCGAGAAGAAGGAAATAAGTCAGCAAATGGAAAACCCAAGAAGGCATTTTTGACCACAGCTCTCTCGACAGTGGACAACGACATCTCGCAGGACAGGGCAACTTCATGGTATCAAGACAGTGGAGCCAGTCAACACATGACGTCTCATCGAGAATGGTTTGTACAGCTTGTCGAGCTGGACGAGCCAATCCCAATTGTGATCGGAGATTCAACTAGGCTAGATGGCGTTGCAGTCGGTAACATTGAGATGGAGGCTTTTGATGGTCAAAAGTGGTATCCAGTGGTACATGAAGATGTGATCTATGTACCATATCACAACTTTAATCTTTTCTCAGTCAGTCAGATGTTAGACAAGGGACATGTACAGAAGGCAGATGAAAACGAGTCGATATTCCATTGTAAGAAAAGCAACGAGGTTGTGGCAGTAGCAAGGCGCAAAGGAAATTTATACAAAATGATGCTCAGAAGAGAAGAACAGGAAGAAGAGGCAAGTTTGATGGTTCAATCGATTAAAGTATGGCATGAAAGACTCGCCCATCAAAACGTGAAGTATGTGAGGGACATACTGAAAAGGAAAGGGATCAAGTATGTTGATGACTGGAATAATTATATGTGCACAGGGTGCGCATATGGCAAGCATCGATCCGCACATCCGAACAATCCCAAGACAGCCCAGCAGCCGTTAGATCTTGTTCATGTCGACACTGGAGAGATGAACATCCCATCCCTGGGAGGAGCAAAGTATTGGCTCATGTTGAAGGACGACTTCACTCACTACCGAAGCTGTTATTTCATGAGGACGAAAAGTGAGGCCCCTGAGAAGATTGCCAGCTACCTGAGACTTGTAGAAAATCAACTAGGAAGGAGAGTGAAGAGCCTGAGATCGGACAACGGCACGGAACTGAAGAATGCAAAAACGAAAGAACTCATGGACAAGTTGGGAATCTTTCACACCTTTACGAATGTACACACGCCAGAGCAAAATGGAAGGGTTGAAAGAGAAATGAGAGCTATTGTCGAAGCAGCCAGGGCAGCGATACATGAAGATGGATTGAACGAGAAACTATGGGCAGAGGCAATGAACCACGTGATCTTCACGATCAACCAGACAGGAACCAGCAACGTACCAGGAAAGAGTCCAGCAGAATTGTGGTTTGGAAGGAAAATGAAGATTGAGAAACTGAGACCTTTTGGCTGTGAATGTTATGTGCTGACCCAAGTACAAAAGAGAGGCAAAATAAATAGAAAATCAGAAAAGGGAATTCTGGTTGGCTATGACATTGATTCGCCCTGTTACAGGATTTACATGAAAGAGAAAAGAGAGGTCATTACTTCAGACAATGTTATCTTCGACGAGGAGAGGATACGACAGAGGCAAGGCACTGAAGTTGAGACATCGGCAACAGAGGGTACACTTGAGAAGAAAGAAGAAAGCAGCAGTGAGTCAGTCGAAGAAGAAGACAACTGGACGACTGGAGAAAGTGCTGAAGAGGAAAGTGAGAACGAAAGTGGGACACAACCGCCAGAAGAAGAGCCAGGAAGGAGAAGTTTGCGAGATCGTCGAACTTTGCAACCACCACCGAGACTGAAAGACTATGTACTTAATAACAGACATGGAGGAATGAGCGCAAAAGTAGCCATGATTGGTGAAGCTGAAGACATTCCGGTGAGTCAGGCACTTAAAGATGAAAAGTGGAGAAAAGCAATGCATGAGGAGTACGACTCGCTAATGGAAATGAAAACTTGGGAACTGGTGGACTGCCCTGAAGGAGTGAAACCTATCACATGTCGGTGGGTACTTCGAGAGAAAGCAGATGGAAGATACAAGGCCAGACTCATAGCCAGAGGATTTGAACAGAAGGAAGGAGTGGACTACAAGGAAACATTCAGCCCAGTAGCCCGCCATGCATCGATTCGACTACTACTAAGTCACGCTGCGTCAGAGAAAATGAAGTTGGTATCGTTCGATGTGAAAACGGCATTCTTGTATGGAAATCTGGAACAAGTCATCTACATGAATCAGCCTGAAGGATTCGACGATGGATCAGGTAAAGTTTGCAGGTTGGATAAGAGTCTTTACGGACTCAAGCAAGTCCCAAAGATGTGGAACGAGAGAGTCACTACACACTTTGTAAAGAAAGTTGGCCTGATCAACGCAGATGACGACCCGTGTATTTACTATAACAAGGACAAGAGCATTATGCTCTCACTCTTCGTGGATGATGGACTGATAATTGGGAAAGATGAAAAGAGAATATACAGACTTTTGAAGGAAATAAGCAAGGAGTTTCAGATCACTTACAGTGAGAAAGTTCAGGACAAGTTGACGTACTTGGGCATAGAAATCAAGGTCGACAAAGATGGAATCTTCGTGAATCAGCCTAGGTACACGGAGAAGATCTTGAGGAGGATGAAACTCGAACAGTGCAACCCAGTATCCACACCAATTGAGCAAGGAATGATCACCAAGAAAACAGATTTCAAGAACGACGAGGCACTACCGGCGAAGAACAACTATCGCGAGGCGATAGGGAGTTTGTTGTACCTCGCTACAATATCTCGACCAGACATCAGTTTCGCCGTGAACTACCTCAGTCGATTCTGCAACAATCCCATGAAAAGCCATCAGGCGATGGTGAAACGTGTATTCCAGTACTTGAGAGGGACAGTGACAGCAGGAATCTACTTCGGAGGAGGCAAAGAACTCGTAGCATACACCGATTCAGACTTCGGAGGAGACCCTGAGACAGGAAAGTCGACAAATGGAGTATTGGTGATGAGAGGAGGACCAGTAGTCTGTTACTCACAGAAGCAGTGTTTGGTAGCGACTTCAACCGCAGAAGCCGAGTACCCAGCCGCAGTATCTGTGATTGGAGATGTGTGCTGGATCAAGAGACTCGCACTGGAACTTGGTATCCTGGAAAGTGATCAGCCGATCACTCTGAAAATCGACAACATGTCAGCGATTCACATGTTACAGAATGCACACGAAGGAAAGACAACCAGAGGCAAGAGACACATTGAGATACCACGAAAACACATTCAGCAACACGTCGGCAACACTGTGACACTGCAACACGTCGAGAGCAGCAAACAGATTGCAGACATTTTTACAAAAGCACTCAACAGAAAAGTTTTTGAGACACTTCGCTGTAAATTGATTAAGGAGGAGTCTTGAGAATTGATCAATTGACAGCTGACCCGAACCCAACCCAACCTTGACCCTATCCAACTTCACACTATACTTTTGTTTTATATAGAGTCAAAGTTGGTAATTATGTATTCTAATGTATTCTGATTTTATTAAATTAGTAGGCGATAAGCACCTTTTGACAGTTTCATGTAATAGTGACACAAGCGAAAAGAAAGGCGAAAGAAAAACGTGCTCCGAAATTATTATTCCGTTATTATTGTTATTTGAACGCACTTTTGAAATCCTGTTCAATAAATCGAACATTGATCAAGATTGGACTCAATTTATTTGCAACTACAAACCCAAAACCCACTGTAAACGAAACAACATTTATTGCTACATGCTGAAGTTAGGTGGCTATCAAGAGGTCGAAGTTTGAAACGATTATTAACTTTAAAAGATGAAGTTCTTATATTTCTAACAGAGCATAATTCTAATTTGGCCGATTATTTTCACGATAATTTATGGCTTCTCAAGCTATGCTATTTGGCAGATATTTTTGATAAAATCAATGATATGAATTTATCAATGCAGCGAGTCTGTGTTAATATGTTTATGTTAAAAAATAAACTTAAGGCGTTTGTTAAAAAAATTCTTATATGGAAGAACAGAGTAGAATGTGGATCGCTCGAAATGTTTCCATTTACTGACGAGTATATAATTAGTAACAATATTTCAAAAAAAGATACTCCTATAACAAAAATTATAGATAATCATTTGAAGGATATGGAAGTTTACATGAAGAATTTGCCGAATTAACAAGTGATACCACCTTGCGACTCAGATTTTCTCAAGTGCCTGTGCATGAATTTTGGATAGAAATCAAATCAGAATATCCCCTACTATCGGAAATGGCAATGAACAAATTACTGTCATTTTGTACAACATATTTATGTGAATCAGCCTTTTCCACATTAACTTACATAAAATCAAAATACCGTTCAACTTTAATAAACGTTGAAAATTTATTACGATCTGCCCTAACTCAAATTGAGCCTAGATTTAATTATTTGTGTAAAAATAAACAATCACATCCGTCACATTAATATTGTTTGATGTTAATAATATGTTTTTATTAAAAAAATTGTTACAAAAGTTTATTTTTTCTATATACATATATATATATATATATATATATATATATATATATATATATATATATATATATTTGGGGGGGTGGGAGGAGATTAGGAATCTGCTCTCAGACATCTAGGCTGATCAATATTGTGCCTAGATAGTGTCGGGTTGGCTATTGGCTGTTGTACTGCCGACCGACTAAACCCTTCCCCCTCGTACGTGGATTCACCTGCTGAGAAGAGTGCTGGAACGTTAAGTATTACTTCAGCATTGCGAGCGTTGTCTTACACTTATTTTAGTCTGTGCTTACTTCTATCTTCTTCTTTTGTCTCTATTATTTTCTGGATCATAACCGATACTATGTTCCATTTTTTTTCATCCTGTAACATATGGTGTAAAATATTATCTGGAATAAGTGTTTCTCCTACACATTGTTCAACTTCAATTCGCTGTGGGTTCCATTTTGCACATACGAAAAATGTGTGTACCGCGTCATCCATTTGGCTACAGTACGTGCATTCCGTTGTATTACTGATTTTAAACCTGTGGAAGTATGCTTCAAAACAGCCATGTCCTGTTAACATTTGACTAAGATAGTAGTTCACCTCTCCATGTTTTCTGTTTACCCACGTTCTAATATTTGGAATCAGTCTTCTAGTCCATTGTCCAGTTACTGCTTGTTCCCATTTGTCCTGCCACCGATTTAATGTTTCAGTACGTATCTCTATCTTCTCATTCCTTTGTTTGTCTTTTGTTTTGTATCGTTCCTCAGCCTGCAGTTCTATAGGTATTATTTCTGAAATCACTAACAGCACGTTTGTAGGGACTGTGCGGAAAGCACTAGATACTCTCAAAGCTAACTTTCTTTGCACTTTTTGGCAAATATCCCTGTATTTGGTATATTTCAGCGTTTCATACCATACGGGAGACGCATATAACAAAATCGAGTGAGTTACTGCACATAATATTTTTCGTTTACTTGCTGTAGGCCCATTTTTTTGCGGCATATTTAATTTGCGGTTTTGTAGTGATTTCGTTATTCAAGACTTCGATGGTGAGTCTTCTTGCTTCCTTTCGATCACCCAAAAGTACCGCCTCTGTTTTTTCAGGTGCAAGATCAAGTTTTTTCAAATGCATCCATTCAGCTATTCTTTGAATAGCGATGTTAGCTTCTACTACTACCTGTGTCTTTATCTTTCCTGTTACTACTACTGCAAGATCGTCAGCGTAGGCCACCAATTTTACGCTACTTGGCATATCCAGTTGCAACAAGTCGTCATAATATAAGTTCCAAAGGAGAGGGCCAAGTACCGAGCCCTGTGGGACACCGCAGGTTACTTCCATAATGGTATTACCTACAAGTAGATTACCTCCGTTAGATAACTTGTTATCATGCGCATTAGGTATGGCGATATGTTTCGCTTTTTCAAGCTGTCAGCTATTCCTCTCCATGGTGCGGAGTTGAATGCATTTCTTACATCTAACGTTACAAGTAAGCATATCTTACGGTTTGCCCATGCCACATGTTTTGCTTCTTTTGCGATTTCTAGAACTCTAGCTAGTGCATCCACAGTGGAAATACCTTTCTGAAACCCAAACTGAGAGTTGCTAAAACCTCCTCTTGCTTCTATTTCTGCAAGTAATCTATTTTTGACGAAGTGTTCAAGAATTTTTCTCATGCAGTCCAGGAGACATAGTGGCCTGTATGACGTTTTCAAATCGTCCTTTTTTTTGGGCTTTTCTATTAGTACTAGTTTCGCCACTTTCCATATTTTGGGAAATTACCCCGCATACAGTTGTCTGTTCATCACATCGAGGCACTTTTCTGGCCGGTATTTCACTACACACTACACACTGGTGATAGCTTATCTGGTCCAGCCGCCTTCTTTGGTTTTATTTTATTTGCTGCCGTTACAAGTTCTTCCTGTGTCCATGGTATTATATCCGTCCTCACCATGTCAATATGTGGCCAGGTGGTTATTTCATATTTTGGAAATAGTCCACTTGCTTCCTTAAGTATGATATCCTGTGAGATTTCTGTTTTCGGTCTTAGTAGAAATCTTTTTGTCACTATTTGGTAGCCTTTTCCCCAAACATCGTTTTGAACTTCCTCTATAACAGTTTTCCAGGAGTGTTTCTTCGCGTCTTTTATCATTTTTTTCAAGTAATTTCTTTTTTCTTTATATTCGGCTCTTGCTTTCTCTCTTTCTTCGACTGTGCTTCCGGATATTCTGTTTGCACATGTCATGTATCTCTTTTTACAAAGGCATTCTTTTCTGGCCTCACTGATCTGTGATGACCACCAGTATACTGGTTTTCTCTTTCCACTATAGTTGTATGTGGGCTGAAATGTGCGTTGACAAGCCTTTTTAATAGCCGCCATGAGACCTTGAGGGTTTAGGGTGTCTGTTTCTTCTCGTATTTTTTGTTTTATCTCAGATATGAAGTATTGGATTTTCTTTTCTTCTATTTTCCATCCTTTAATAATTTTTTCAGGAGCTACTTTTTGTGTTTCTAAAGACGGTATCTCAAAGAAGATGTAATTGTGATCAGACAATGTTTCTTGGTCCAGTACTTGCCAACTCCCAAACATTTTGTTTATATCATTTGAGACAAAGGTGACATCTATATGTGATGAACTGTTTCCTCGGGAAAAAGTAGGAGTATTTCCATGATTTAGTGAAACCAAATCTAGGTCTGCGGCCCATTCAGACAACATATCACCCCTTTTGTCATTTTCAATCGACCCCCATATTGCCGCCTTCGCGTTAAAATCTCCAGCTATTAAGCATTTCTTATTGCGCGTTCCAATGGCGTCTTTGAGTTGGTTCAGAATTATTCCGAATACTTCTAATGTAAGGTTAAGTGATATGTAACAACTAAAAACGACTAATTCTGTGTATTCAATCCACACGAAGCCCTTGCCTCGTCCGCTATTTAGGACACGAATATCGTTATTGGTAATGCCTATAGCTGCATCAAAATTTTCATCAACGTACCATTTTGAGTCTTTTATGAGTATTTTATTCGGTTCACTCACTATTGAAATGTCTATATTGTTCACTATTATTGTTTGCTTTAGCAGATCGTGTGCAGGTCGCCTGCGACCTAGATTTATTTGTACAAATTTAGCCATTTCTTAGCCTGTTCCCACTATATCGCCTTTTGTGCGTACCATTTTGAGTCTTTTATGAGTATTTTATTCGGTTCGCTCACTATTGAAATGTCTATATTGTTCACTATTATTGTTTGCTTTAGCAGATCGTGTGCAGGTCGCCTGCGACCTAGATTTATTTGTACAAATTTAGCCATTTCTTAGCCTGTTCCCACTATATCGCCTTTTGTGATATCTCTTCGGTATCTTGGGCAACGCATCGTGTGTGGTCTGTGACCAGATTCACTACACATTAAACAGTAAGATTTCTCAGTGCATTTATTCTTTTGGTGTCCCTCCTTTCCGCAGTTTTTGCAGCATTTGGATCGATCAGGTCCGCTACATTGCCACGTCGTGTGTCCAATACCCCAGCATTTGTAACATGTTAGCACATTAACTCTCTGCCTAACGGTGCAGCTTACAAAAACCTATTCTTATATTTCCCTTATCCGTAAGTTTTTTACCAGTTTTTTTGTCAACTAGAACGGTTGCGATCTGAGTCTCTCGGAAACCAGGACGAAGATTACTGACTGAAACATAATCTGTTTATATCATATATATATATATATATATATATATATATATATATATATATATATATATATATATATATATATAAATATATATATATATATATATATATCGTTTGGGCGAAAATCGAAGGTTATCCATGGTGGCCGGCTATGGTAGAAGAAGAAAAAATTGTTAATTTTCTCAATAAAGTTTGTTAAAAAATCATTTTTTCCAATTAATTTTATGCAAATCATTTTTTATACCTAATTTCAACAGTTTCAGCCTTATCCTTAAATTTCAGAAAAAAATTCAATTATATTGTTATTAAAACGTCATAAATATGAGTAATTCCATGATTAATGCGTTATCCGCCGAGCCAATCATTTTTATGCTCCTTTCCGTCAATTTGATGCCCAATTCCAAAGAACAGGGGAAACAAATAGAGAAAAAATCGATATTTAGTAGAGTAGTCTGGGATACAGTTCTCACCTCATCAACATTACTGGGGCGAGGCATGTAGACCACAGCTTGGGTTTTGTTCTGTTTACACTCGTTAACTGTGGCACATTGACAAATCATGTCATCCATTTCAAAAGGAGCTGTTCTTATACCGATACTCAATCGGTTCATCCTATACATGCCTCTATGGTTAGTAATAGTTTGAATGACAATGCCCCGCTGGTATACTTTCGAAAGCAAATATGCTTAATATGGATCCAGCTTGAAAAAGTATGTGGGACACTCCCATCGGGTTTCGGAATACCCACCACAGGGGAGCCCAAGTCGATAGTGACAACAATTTCAATTTGCTCATACAATAAAGGAGTGAACAGTATAAAATAGAACAACATTGAAATTGTATTAAAACATACATATAAAATAAACGAAGTAAAGCTAAATCCTAAAATATACACAGAACTTCTTTGAAATAAATAAATTTAGTTCTGTCTAGAGGTTGAGTAAATACATCAAGATTATTATTATCTTTGGAATTTACATAATCTATATAAAACTTAGTAAATACGGGGTGTTTCTATATTCGACCGACAATGCTTTACCACAGAGAGATCTCAACAAATGATTCATTTTGATGTAGGAATACGAATCCTTACGTGTCCTAGTTGTTGAGACTGGAGCAAATTTTGTTTTAAATTACCTGAATATTTCTAGTTGAAAAACTAATAACCTTTTATGGAGCTAAAACGATCTTTCTTCATTCTTAATTTCAAAACTTTCCCATTTTCTGAACAATTCTCTTGTTCATTGGCAAACAGAAACATCATCTAAATAATTTTATTTTGAAAATAACAAGGTATAAGAAATCAATCAATACAAAATGTAAGTCAAAGTTTTAAAATTTCTATACAAAATCTGTCACACTGGGATTTTCTAGAAAACCAAAATAACCTCACAATTTTCAATAATTATTTTTGTCCGTACATTAAAATTAGGATTTAGTTACATATTCATTGAGAAGTTCAATCAAGACAGATAAAGTATGTTAAGTAAATGGATTACAAAAACATTTGTGTGAAGATCAATGATAGAAAGCAGTTCTATACGATTCCCATTATATTATTATCGAAAAAATTTGAGAGCATTCATTTACTATTTTTCAAAGAGCATAAACTAGAAAATTATTATAATAATAATAATTTCAAATTGTTCACAGTATCCAGTACAAGATGAGTATTATTGAACTTACCACTGAATTTTAAAGTTGTTCTAATTCAGTCCGAGTAAAGATAGTCTTTCCTTTAAGAAATAGAAACTAGAGGAGAACATCGAAACCGGCGCCAGACTGTATAATAGTGAGTGTGGTGGTAGCAGTATGTAGTAGTAAATGCAGCACACAAATTGTCCTCGCGTACTTTATGAAATAATCAACACTTTTCCCCTTTTGTTTTCTATTATCATCTTCATTAGCCATTCGAGGTATTATCTTATCTGAAATTGTCAGTATTGGTATTGCCATTCTTCTTAATGCTCATTTAACTCTTCTCAATTTGTCACTATGCAATTCAATCAAACGTTTATTCCATAATTGTATCCATTCGGGCTCTACCCCAATTGTGCCAGTGCCCAAATGTTGCCAGTGAGTTAATATTTCTCTAAATATTAATATGTTTCTAATAAATTTACTCTTATTTAAAATAATTAGTAGTTGCTCAACAATATTTGATATTAAATCATATATTTTGTTAAGTATTTTAGGTGACTTCCTTTGAAAATCTCAAACTAGTCTGAAAAAAATGACTTTAGCAATGTCATGTTTCCATCATTATTTCAAATTATTGTCTTACCAGTTTTTGAATAAGAACTTTCGAAGTACTTACCATTTCATCACTTTAATCACTTTGTACAAATTCAACACTATATATGCCAATGAAACTGAATAAGTAATGAAGAATTTTCCTGAAAAGTCCTGTGTGCATATGACTTGGTTGAGTGTAAATTTAGCTTAGCGAATACATTGCCGTTTCTACTGATACACACCCACACACTTTTGTTTTATTTTTTTAGCTTCTCAACAACCATTTGAAAGTATATTGTTATCAAGTCATTCTAATGGAAGCAAAAACGTTGAGAGAACAAAAAGGGAACAGTATTCTTTTCAAAACCAGTCCAAACATAAAAATGTAGGCTTACAGCTGTTCTATGGAAGGTATCTATTTTATATTAATTATATGTATAGAGAATTTTGAGGGGACCACATTTCTAAATGTTTTCGCACATTTGTTCTTAGCTTTTCAGCTCTGTCATCCTTTACTGTTAGAATAATTGTAAATAAGTATAATTTTGAATCAGCCTCTTTCTGTTACTCCTTTTAATTTTGTTAGTACATGTCTTCATTTTCCCTCGATGTATTTCCTATAGATTGTCTTCTAATGCAGAAGATCAAAATTCACTATTTTTATTACTAAAATGGAGTTTATCACTCCACTTTTTGCTAACCAGAGTTGTAATTGGACCATTTTGACGAAATTCCAAGTTGCATGATTTGCGAAATTTATCGGTGTAAAGGTGGAAACAATGTAACGGCTTTTTCTGATGGTTATTGAGCAGCTAGATTTTTTTTCCATTCTCGCTCAACCATAATAGCTATGAGTTAAGTTAAATTGGCAACCCAAATTTTAAGTACAATAGAGGTTCTTCTTTATTTATCGAGAACAGATATTAATACATATTTCCATAATGCAGGTAATACAGATGAATTTCTTATAAATTTTAATGATTTATTTGATATTCTTAAATCTCGTAATAGATTGGCAAAATAAATATGTTAAAAACCACTTAGCTCAACAACAAAATATTTAATTGCATCAATTTATTATTTTCAAAACTACCTTAAATCACATATTTCTAAATATTTGTAGTAATGTGAAGAGCCATGATAAGAAAATGATGCTGAAAAGAAGTAAGAATGCTTATCGTTTGAAACGTAAATGAGCATGATTTCTTTCTGGACTTGAATGGTACAATCATACATAATTTCGAATTGTATAAGTATGAAGAAGAATTGGAAAATGGAGCCGTAGATACCTTCAATAATGATCTCAAATCTGAATCGATATAATTATGGAATAAACGGTTGATTGGATTGCATAGTGACAAATTGAGAAGTGTCAAATAAACATTAAGAAAACAAATGACAATATCAATACTGACAACTTCAGATCAGATAATACTTCGAGAGGCTTATGAAGATGATGATAGAAAACAAAAGGGGAAAAGTGATGATTATTTCATAAAATACGTGAGAACAATTTGTGTGCTGCATCTACTACTACTGCTACCACCACACTCACTATTACACTGTATGACGCCTGTTCCGATGTTCTCTAGTTTCTATGTGTTTTGTACAAAAGATATTAACGCGTATAATTTGATTTCATATGGTGAGTTGATTGAATTAGTAACTCACTAAAGGCATTGAATAAAATATGGAATTTGATCCATTTGGTCGAAAGATACTAAAAACTACAGGAAGAGGTGATTCATAAGATATCAACTATTTTTGGTATTTGTAATAACTGCAAATCATCTATGGATTATTTCTTGAAGGAAATACTAGCTATCATTATTTAGACTGAATTAGAATAATTTTCAAATTTAGTGGTAAATTCAATAATTACTCATTTTGTTCTGGATATTGTGAACAATTTGAAATATTTGTATCTCTTATATAAACCCCAACAAAATGGTATTGTGTGTCACATAACCCTAAAGTGATGAAAATGTTATTTTCCAGTAGATAACCTCAAATATTTGAGAATCCCAAAGTGGAGGGTCATTGTCGTCCCCGATTTGAACTATACGACGATGTATTGATAAGTTGGTAGCATAGACCAGTTCAATACGCATTTACGCAATAAATTGAAAGAAAAAATATGTCCACCAAAATTGTGAAAATCGAAAAATTGGTGTATCGAGCCATCATCAAGTACCTGTATTTAGAAGCGTTAAGAGGTGAGCAGATTAACGAGGTAAATTTTTCATTGAAGATGACATGATTTTATCAGACCGTCGAATTGGGCTAAAAACCCATTATTACTATGGATGAGAAGGGGAACATTTCTACGATCCAGGAATAAAGCAACAATGGATGGAATGGCGACACTCTGGTTTTCCCAGACCTAAGAAGTTTCGTTTCCAAAAATGTGCTGGAAAAGTTCTTACCCCAATTTTTTGGGATTGCCATGGAGTAATCATGATTGATTTTTTTATTAAGGGTAGAACAATAACTGGAGATTACTATTCGACATTACTGACCACTCAACTGAAAAAAAATTCAATAGGTCGTAAATTTTCTTCCAACGAGGAGGTAATAAAAGCTGTGTAGGTCTGGTTGCGTAAGAAAATATTTTGACATTGAAATTTTGTTTGGTTCTATAGTAGGCTAAAAATTTTTCAATATATCCTCGTATCACCACAGAACTGCATAACGCATAACTAAAGGAATTTCTTGGTTGTCTAGGGTTCTCTTCTGCTTAAAACGCCGGTTAGAAAGAAAATACTTTCATTACAGAATTTGTGCCTCGCCGTAGGATGGAGTAGAGCAATAATCTCAATCCTACATTCGCCAATCCTGATCAAAATCCGCCTCGGATTCGTTTCTTTAATAGCTGACCCATGGATTTATATCTTCAGCACATATTGTCGTTCGATTGGGTGCCTCGTGATCTCCGATTTTAACAACGTTATATCTATCATTTTCTTTAACCTTAACAATTTCGTGAGGATCTAAAAATTTTCTCTTCAATTTTGGATCAGACGTATATACTTCAAAGAGTGTGGTACTTATGATTTGCTGATAGGTTGAATTCGAGGCAGTCTGTACTTTGTCAACGTATTTGTACCACTTTCTTGGCTCTTCCAAACTGAGTTTTGTTAAGACTGGTATAAGGGTCCTATTTACCCTTTCCACTTCTCCATTACCTCGTGGGACACCACAAGTTGTTAACACATGTTTAATATTTTCTTCTCGACAATATGATTCGATTTCTTCAGTTGATTCTCGCCACATTGGACATTGATCTATGATTCTTTACAATCGCAACCAGATTTTATGAAATTAGGATAAAACAATTGGATTATCTATGGAAACTCTAGTTCGAAATACACTTTGATTAGATAATGTTCGCCAAAAGCTCCGGGATTAGAATGTTCGATGACTTTGTTCAATAACCGTCGACCAGATCCGGATATTTAAATTTTTGTTTGCCATTGAATAGTAGACATTTTCAGAAAATAGGAAAATTTTGAAATTAAGAGAAGTTACTTCACACACTGACGCTAAATATCTATAGGCTTCTTCAAGATTTTTGCCAACAAAAACTGTTTCGCAGATTGCAACTCAATTAAGCTTATTCCAATTATTAAATGGTGGTTTCATGTTGTGTCCAAAACGTATTATATAGAAGATGAAATTATAGATGCAACTGGGAGTTGTTTCGGCCAAGGGAATTTCACAGTATATCTAGCTTCAGAATTTGCGCCGAAGTAAATCGAATCGAAAAGAGTCTAGAGTTTGTCACAATAATAGCAGATGAAAATAAGTGGAATAATTGAGAAAGTCCAAACCAGAATTTCCAAGATTTAATCTCTTGCAGTATACAGCAACAGTCCATATCTCCGATTGAATTGAGCCAGGTAAATATAGTTCAAAGACACTGTGTAAAACAAGATGTATAGAAATGCTTGAAGCCGTGTTGACCTTAACGAAACAACTTCCTGCACTCCCGCTCTTCTAGAAGCTCTTGATAGTTCAACGGCGCTATTTCTTGTTTCAGTTTGGTGGTTGGTCGACAGAGGGCGCTAGTGCCTCTAGAATCGTGCTTAGTTTGGCATCTGCCCGGCAGACGACGCTAGTGTGGAAGGAAATTAAACACAAATAGAATTTTTATTTAGTTCAACTTGAGGTCGCTAAGTACTTTCAGTTCGACTATTCCTCGTTAGATGGCGTTAGTTTGTGTTTTAGTTTGGCGTTTTTCCAGTAGAGGGCGGTAGTGTCTATAGAATCGTGTTTGTTTTGGCGTCTGGCCGGCAGAGGCGCTAGTGTCTACAGAATCGTGTCTAGTTTGGCATCTGGCCAGCAGAAAGCGCTAGTGTGTATAGAAATTAAACACAAATAGAATTTTTATTTAGTTCAACTTGCGGCCGCTAAGTACTCTCAGTTCGACTATTCCTCGCTAGATGGTGCTAGTTCGTGTTTTAGTTTGGCGTTTGGCTGGCAGAGGGCGGCAATGTCTATAGAAACGTGTTTAGTTTGACGTCTGGCCGACAGGGGCGCTAGTGTGTATAGAAATTAAACACAAATAGAATTTTTATTTAGTTCAACTTGCGGCCGCTAAGTACTCTCAGTTCGACTATTCCTCGCTAGATGGTGCTAGTTCGTGTTTTAGTTTGGCGTTTGGCTGGCAGAGGGCGGCAATGTCTATAGAAACGTGTTTAGTTTGACGTCTGGCCGACGGGGGCGCTAGTGTGTATAGAAATTAAACACAAATAGAATTTTTATTTAGTTCATTTTGCGGCCGCTAAGTACTTTCAGTTCGACTATTCCTCGCTAGATGGCGCTAGTTCGTGTTTCAGTTTGGCGTTTGGACGGCAGAGGGGGCAGTGTCTATAGAAACGTGTTTAGTTTGACGTCTGGCCGGCAGAGGTCGTCTGTGTCTACAGAATCGTATTTAATTTGGCGTTTTGCTAGCGAGAGGAGCTAGTGTCTAGGGAGCCGTGTTTAGTTTGGCGTCTGGCCGACACGGGGCGCTACTGTTTATGGAATCGTGTTTAATTTGTCGTTTGATCGGCGGGAGGCACTTGTGTATGGAACCGTGTTTAGTTTGGCGTCCTGATGGCAGGGGGGGCTACTGTCTATAGAATCGTGTTTAATTTGGCGTTTAGCCGGCAGAGGGCAGTAGAGTCTATAGGATCGTATTTATTTTGGTGTCTGGCCGGGAGGGGGCGCAAGTGTCTATAGAATCGAGTTTAGTTTAGCGTCTGGCTGGCAGAGGGCGCTAGTGTGTATGGAAATTGACCACAAATAGAATTTTTATTTAGTTCAATTTGCAGCTGCTAGATACTTCCAGTTCGACTATTCCTCGCTAGATAGCGCTATTTCGTGTTTCAGTTTGGTGTTTGGCTGGCAGAGGGCGGTAGTGTCTATAGAATCGTGTTCAGTTTGGCGTTAGGCTAGAGGGAGGCGCTACTGTCTATGGAACCTTGTTTAGTTTGGCCTCTGTTTGGCGGGAGGCGCTATTGTGTATAGAAATTAAACAGAAACAGAATTTTTATTTACTTCAACTTGCGACCGCTAAGTACTTTCAGTTCGACTATTCCTTGCCAGATGGCGTAAGTTCGTAATTTAATTTGGCGTATGGCCGGCGGGAGCGCTAGTGTCTATAGCATTGTGTTTATTTTGGTATCTGGCCAGCAGGGGGCGCTGGTGTGTATAGGAATTGAACACAAATAGTATTTTTATTTAGCTCAACTTGCAGCCGCTAGGTACTTCCACTACTTAATATGGCGTTTGGCGACAGAGGGCGCTACTGTCTATGGAATCGTGTTTAATTTGACGTTTGGCTATCGGGAGGCGCTTGTGTCTATGGAACCGTTTTTAGTTTATCGTCTGGCTGGCGGGAGGCGTTAGTGTTTATAGAATCGTTTTTAATTTGGTGTTTGGCCAGCCGGAGGCACTACTGTCTATGGAATCTCGTTTAGTTTGTCGTTTGGCCAGCAGAGGATGCTAGTGTCTGTAGAATCGTGTTCAGTTTGACGTCTGGCCAGTAGGGGGCGCTAGTGTCTATAGAATCGTGTTTAATTTGGCGTTTGAGTAGCGTGAAGCGCTAGTGTCTAGGGAATCTTGTTTAGTTTGGCGTCTAACCAGCAGGGGTCGCTACTGTCTATGGAATCGTATTTGATGTGGCGTTTGGCCGGAAACGGGCACCTGTGTCTATGGAACCGTGTTTAGTTTGGCGTCTGGCCGGCGGGAGGCGCTAGTGTCCATAGAATCGAATTTAATTTTTCATCTGGCCGGCATGAGGCGCTAGTGTCTATGAAATCGTGTTCAGTTTGGCGTCTGGCCGGTAGGAGGCGCTAGTGTCTATAGAATCGTGTTTTAGTTTTGCGATTTGTTGAAATAGATTTATATGTCTATAGAATCGTGTTTAATTTGACGTTGGGGTAGCGGGAGGCGCTAGTGTCTATGAAACCGTGTATAGTTTGGCGTCTGGCCGGCGGGAGGCGCTAGTGTCTATAGAATCGTATTTAATTTGGCATTTGGCCGGCAGGGGGAGCTATTGTCTCTGGAATCGTGTTCAGTTCGGCATCTGGTCGGCAAAGGGCGCTGGTGTCTATGGAACTGTGTTTAGTTTGGCGTCTGCCGGCTGGGGGTGCTAGTGTGTATAGAAATTAAACACAAATAGAATTTTTATTCAGTTGAACTTGCGGCCGCTAAGTACTTTCAGTTCGACTATTCCTCGCTAGATGGCGATAGTTCGTGTTTTAATTTGTCGTTTGGCCGGCAGAGGTCGGTGGTGTCTATAGAATCGTGCTTAGTTTGGCGTCTGGCCGGCTGGGGGCGCTAGTGTGTATAGATATTGAACACAATTAGAATTTTTATTTAGTTCAACTTGCTGTCGCTAAGTATTTTCATTTCGACTGTTCTTCGCTAGATGGCGCTAGTTCGTGTTTTAGTTTGGCGTTTGTCCGGTAGAGGGCGGTAGTGTCTATAGAATCGTGTCTAGTTTGTTGTCTGGCCAGCAGGAAGCGCTAGTGTGTATAGAAATTAAACACAAATAGAATTTTTATTTAGTTCAACAAGCGGCCGCTAAGTTTTGTTAAGACGGGTATAAGATCCTATTTACCCTTTCCACTTCTCCATTACGTCGTGGGATTTCACAAGTTATTAACACATGTTTAATATTTTCTTCTCGATAATATAATTCGAATTCTTCAGAACGGAACGCGGATCCTCTGTCAGATATTATCCTTGACGGGCTTCCAAATATTTTACGCTAAGACAACATATCACTTCTTTCGTCGTGGTTGATTTTGTTGATTTTAGGATGAAGCATTCCTTCTTTCTTTCCTACGGGACGAGGTGATATATTTTACGCTATTTTTCAAGACAACATGTTACTTCTTTCGTCGTGGTTGATTTTGTTGGGTAAAGCCACATAAATTTGGAAAAGTCATCAACTACCACAAAAATGTAGTGATAATTTTTTTTGTTGACTTCATTGGTCCTAATTGGTCGACGTGATACCTCTCTAGCGAATCTTCTAGCTTTTGTATAGGATGAAGCAGTCATTCTTTCTTTCCTTTTTTTATTCTATAATTTACAAGGTATACAGTTATTTTTAATCGTTTCTATTTTGTCTTTTAGTCTTGGTATGTAAAATTCCTTGTTTACTACTTCTTCTGTTTTTTTCTTTCAAAAATTTTCTATCTCGTGGACTTTTATTATAATTTTTTGTTCTTTGTTGTTCATGTTCTTTGGAATGACAAGTAATTTTAATCCATTATCGTATTTATACAATATATCGTGCTCTAAATAAAAATCCTCATAATCTTCTGTAGTCAATATCCTTTTTATCGCCATTTGTGTACCTCGGTTCGGCCATCCTTTTTTCTCACTAGTACATTAGTAATTGGTTCTTCGCTTTTCAGTACAATTTTCACCTCAATATTAGTTGTCTTTGCTTTGAGTGGTTAGTAGTTTTCTATTAATTTCTTCACTTTCTCCCTATTGAACCTCGGAAAAGCATGTAGCGCCTAACGAGTTCTCCTCGGTTCACAGTCATTAGAAAAACAAATGTAAAACTTTAATAACTTTGAGTTTTACATACTCAATATTGTGACCAATTCTACCCACAGAACTTAACGTTGTCATGATTTATTCTACGCAAAATATATAAAATTTAAAAAAAATAGAATTAAATAACTCTTTGTCTTTCGTTTATTAAAACTTAATCCTGTACCTTTCTACTCAGAAAACAAATATGCTATATAAGAAAATATCTCGTTTTTACAGCAAAGGAAAAACCAATTTATCCTCAAAAATGTCAGTAACAATCAATACCATATAAATTTATTATTCACCTTAGCTACAGAAAATATTTTGTAATTCAGATAAAATAATTGAATTTCGATAATTATAGTTTGTACAAATGTATTGTGCCCTTTTTATTTTAAACAAGTATTGTTAAAATGTATCTAAAAAAATTTTCGCAGCCTTCCGCCACTGATCACTAGTTCGTGGACTTCGAAAAATACTTCTCACATCAGGCTTCCTCCAGGTTCCAGTAACCTCGAGTAGATCAGCTCGGAATATGAACAGTGTAGTCTTCTTTAAATTAGCATATTTCTCGTAACACTTTATTTTACAATGTTCTGCTATTGCGTATAGCTCCAAAGATCATTTTAACCACGGAAAGTCTATTAGAAGAGCAATCACAAAGTGAATGTAGTGGAAAAGTCAGTCCTTTATCAAGTGGATTTGAGGATAGCTTTGTGAATAAAGAGGTAAGATGAAAATACCAATTACCCAATAAAAAAGTTTCACGCGCGCACGTTATGAGGTTTTTCAGATGAGCTTTCCGACACTTTCGATCACTTCTTACGAGGGTTTTCCGGCCTGCAAAACTTCTTGCACTATTACACCGCTCTTATTTGAGGCTTAAACCGCACGTTACAAAAGGTTTCGCTCGCACACGTTATGAGGTTTTTCAGATGAGTTTTCCGACACTTTCGATCACTTTTTACGAGGGTTTTCCGGCCTGCAAACTTTCTTGTGCTATTACACCGCTCTTATTTGAGGTTTGAACCCCACGTTACTAAAGGTTTAACGCGCACCCGTTATGAGGTTTTTCAGCCAATTTTTTCGTTCGGAAAAACCGGCTGGCATTTTCATATCTGACCTGTGCTGACCTTAAGAAGTGGCGTTCGGTGATGTATTAAGTGGGAGCCACCAGTTTACAAGCTGAAATGGCGCGCACCTTATCGACCCTGTTTTTTGTAGCCAGCTCCCCATCTATAAACCGTTATGGTGCTTACGTACCTGTTTGAGCTATTCTAGATTCAGGATTAATGTCTTTATAACTGAGTCTTTTCACTCAAAACTAAATATTCCAAAGCAAACAATGAATTTCGCTGTTTCTGGTTTGAACAGTGCCGTCTCTAATGTGAAATATAAATGTTGTTTAAAATTTAAATCTCAACATAAAAATTTTATGACGGACTTGTCTTGTTTTATTTTGCCAGAAATAACTGGAAACTTGTCTACATTTTACATTGATAAGCAAAAGCTAATGATACCTAAATATATCAATTTGGCTGATAAAAACTTCCATAAGTCCGGACCAATCGAGATACTGATAGGTGCTGATATTTTTTGGAATGTTTTATGTCCAAACCAATTGAAGTTAAATACAAATGGTCCTGTTTTACAGGAAACTCAGCTTGGATGGTTGGTTTCAGGTAAAATACAAGGCTTTCAAATTTCTAATATTTTGTTTGTAATTTGGTTAACAATGAAGGTGATTTATATATCCAAGACCAGTTTTCAAAATTCTTTGAAATAGAAAGTGTTAAAACTGCCAGTCCTTGGTCCAAAGAGGAAATGGACTGTGAAACTCATTTTAAAGACACAACAACAAGAACTCAAGAAGGTCGTTTTGTTGTATCGATTCCATTGAAAGCAAGTCCAAAAATATTAGGTGAATCTTTAGGTCTAGCCAAAAGAAAATTCAAATCGCTTGAACAAAAATTCTCAAAAGAATACCAATTCTCAAGAATGTACAAGAATTTTATCCTCGAATATGAAAAGCTCAATCATATGCGGAGAGGTATCTGAAGTAAATCATGAGGATGCCTATTATTTACCGCACCATGGAATTCTACGTATGCATAGCGCAACAACGAAATTAAGGACAGTTTTTGACGCCTCGGCGTGATCTACAAGTGGAGTTTCTTTTAATGAACTTCAGCTAAAAGGACCGGTAATTCAAGATGATTTAGTGTCAATATTATTACGCTTTAGACAATATAAATATGTTGTTACCGCGGACATTGAAAAAATGTACCGTCAGGTCTTGGTGTCAAAAGATCAGCATAAAATGCAAAGAATTCTATGGCGAGATAACGAAAATAAAGCACTAAGTGTCTGTGAACGTTCCACGGTAATTTATGGTACTACATGTGCACCATTTTTAACTATTAGGTGTTTAGTAGAATTAGGTAAACTTTGTGAAAGAGAATTCCCTTCTGGCTAAACTTGTTAATAAGGTTACTACTTCTTTGAGGCTTGATTTCAATTCTGTAACATTATGGTCTGACTCCACAATAGTGTTGGGTTGGCTCTTATCTTAGTAGTTTGAATAATTCAAATATATGGTGGCAGGGTCCATATTGGCTTCAAGAGAGCCCTGACCTTTGGCCATAAGACAACAAGACGTCTATTCCCCTTCCAGAAATAAAAACTACTTTGGTAGCGGTGTCTGAATTTAAATTTCCATTCGAAAGGTTTTCTAATTTGAATCGATTGAGGAGGTGCATGGCTTTCATTTTAAGATTTATAAAAAATTGCTCAAGTAATAAAGAAAATCGATCGTTTGGTGTTTTTACAACAACAGAATTAAATAACTCTTTGAAGTTGCTTGTAAAACTATCCCAAATATCTTCGTTCAATAAGGAGTATAATGATTTAAAAGCTGGGAATGAAATTGACAAAAAAAGTAAACTTTTATCTTTAAACCCGTTTATGGACACGAGCGGTATACTTAGAGTTGGAGGTCGTTTGCAGAATTGAAATTTTCATTTAAATAAAAAACATCCAATGATTTTGTCGTCGAAACACCATTTCACGAAACTTCTTTTTGAACAAGAGCATAAAAACTTATTACATGCAGGACCATTACAATTTTTATATAATATACGAGAAACGTATTAGCCAGTTGCCGCTCGCAACCTAGCTAGATCTATTGTTCATAAATGTATACAATGTTATAGATTAAAACCAAAATCAGTGCAACCTATTATGGGAAATTCACCAAGTGATAGATTTTTATCTGGTTTCCCCTTTCAAATCATAGGTACAGATTATGCCGGACCTTTTCATGTACTTGATAAAAGGGGACGTGGCTCAAAAATCATGAAGGGTTATGTTTGTCTGTTCATATGCTTGGCTACAAAATCCATTCATCTTGAGTTTGTAAGTAGTCATTCAAATGAAGATTTCCTTTTGGCTCTGAAACGCTTCATCAGTCGACGTGGAAAACCATCTCAAATTTATTCAGACCACGGTACAAATTTTATTGGTGCAAATAGAAACTTGAAAGCATTCTATGATTTTCTCACTCAAAATGAATGTTTAATTAGTGATTCTATGAACAATCAAGGCATACGCTGAAACTTTAATCCAGTCCAAGCTCCACATTTTGGTGGATTATGGGAGGCTGGGGTTAAGGCAATGAAATATCACTTGAAACGTGTTTCTGGTAAATCTAACTTTACTGTTGAAGAGTTCACGACTTTGCTCTGTCAGATAGAGGCCATATTAAACTCCCGTCCTCTTTGTCCGCTATCTACTAACCCTTTAGATCCTTCTCATTTAACACCAGCTCACTTCATCATTGGTCGTCCACTAACTTCAATTCTGGAGCCAGTTATGATTTTAGAAAAGGAAAGCAGGTTATCCAGATACCAAAAAATCGAAAATGCTCAGCAACATTTCTGGACGAGATGGTATAAGGAATACATTTCCGAACTTCAGCAACGATCTAAATGGAAGACGAACCATGGAGAGTTGGCAGAAGGTATATTGGTACTTATAAAGGATGACAAACTTCCACCTCTTAACTGGAAATTGGGGCGCGTAACAAAATTATTCCGGGGTAGTGATAATATCTCGCGAGTTGCAGAAATTCTCACCAACAATGGAACTGTCATCAGAGATTTTTCCAAACTGTGCCCTTTGCCGTAAAAAAAAAATAAACGTGTGTGCTTAAGTTTAAGTAACTGTTATATACTCTGTTAAAAGCTGGTGCTTTTAATGCCGCGGGTATGTTACAACTTCTAAATTTTATATGGAAGCTAAACCTGGCAACGCTGCGACCACGAGGGCCCAGAAGAGAGACAGCAAGAACCCAGGGCATTCAAGATACACACCACAAGAGTAGCAGACGTAAAATTTATAAAAATTCGTTTAATGTATAATAATTCAATATCAATATATGAGATGCAAGGATAATATAAGTAATTAAAGTTGTGCGTTTACGAAATATAATAGTGTATCATTATTATTATAATAAAAGAAGAAAAGAACAAACACCGATATCTAAACACGTACTAAATATACAAAATTCAAAATATCTTACAACTTGCACTGAAATTTATAATATAATTTTCAAATTGAAAAATAAAACTGCTTTAGTGCAACTTACACATTTAATTAATTTTGTTCTAAAAATAGGACATTACCCGGTAAACTCAAAATTGCCAACATCGTTCCCATTATCAAAGCTAATAAACAACCATACTAAGTGGATAGTTACAGACCTATATCCTTGCTCAATAATATTGCAAAGGTGATAAAGTAATTCATAAAAGATTACAAAACTTTATTGACAAACAAAAAATTATACCACCCGAGCAATACGGATTCAGAAGTGGACACAGTACGACGGCCCAAATAATACGAGTTTTTAATTATATTAGAGAAAGCTTCCAGAACAAAAATAAGTCCATCATGGTCGCTATCGACATCCAAAAAGCATTTGACTCCGTATGGATCGAGGGTTTAATTTTTAAATTGATCAATTTAGAAGTTCCAAACTATTTAATAAAAATTTAGCATTCCTATTTAACGAATAGAGAATTTTACGTCATACGGGTCCATACCCCATAAAGGCTGGAGTTCCGCAAGGGTCCGTACTATCACCTTTGTTATATTCCCTTTTCACACACGATATACCCACTTCCCAACAAATCCTAACAGCTATGTATGCAGATGACACTTGTTTTGTAGTATCGGCAAAACATCCCGATCAAGCACTTAACATCATCCAAACACATTTAAACAACAAAATTTTACCATATTTTCAGAATAATAAACTATCTATAAATGCGTCAAAAACAGAGTACTTGTTACTCAGACGTATAGCCAGGAAAAGCAGCTCATTGCAATCGCAGCTTCACATAAACGGACAAACGATCCTGCCAAGCAGTACCCTAAAATATCTAGGGTATATTGTGCAAGGAAATACGAATGCTAACGCCCACATAGCCAAACAAATACTAAAAGCTAAGATTGCAATGGGCAGACTTTACCCTCTCATCTGTAAACACAGTAAAATCACCACACAAAACAAACTTTTATTATACAAACAAATCATTAGACCCATTTTAACATATGCAGCCCCAGTCTACTACACAGGTACCAAACAAAATTTCCGCACCCTGCAGGTGGTACAAAACAAATGCCTCCGTATGGCTATTAAATATTCATGCTACCCAAAACTTCATAGAACCTCCTGGTTACATGACATAGCCGATATACCCACTGTCAAGATATCCACGACAGTGGTTGTAGGCTTCTGCGTGGTTCACTAATCACGTAGTTTAGTTGGAGAAATCCAAATTTATATATACCGGAATCATAGTAAATAAAAACTTCAATATATTCATACGCATTAATCAATATCAGCCACGTTGCTTTCTCGAAAACTAAAACCCCGATCGATTTTTGAAACCCTGTTTTTCAGCTGCTTTTCAGGGATATTTCAGCCGAAAGATTCTGGGAGTCACAACTATATACCAGGGACAGAGTTATTGTAGCTACATCAAACTTGTGGATAATGCCCCGGTGCAAGGATCCACAACAGTACTTACAGACGTACACAACACATCTAGAGATCGCCAGAACAACGGCCAACTCATGTATTGTTATCTTTTAGATGTATTGTAGGTAGGGAAACATAAAAGAAAATAAAGACATTTTAAACATACAAACGTACCTTTTAATAACAGCTTAATTCTCCGTCCGACCAATCACTATACAGTTTACGTTATTGTAAACATGAAATCATATATCAATATACCAAAAATAGTAGAAATGTCACGTTCAAACGCTAAATCTGGCAATTCAATAAAGGATACATAACACCAGTTGCAATTTCACAGCTGAGTATTCCAGAAGAAAGGCAGAGTTTGGTAAAGAAATAAATGGATCGAATAAGGACATTACTTTCCACGAAAAAAAAATATATATATACATATTATGAAAAAGTAAAAATTCCTAAACAAATTATCCTTCAAATGGTTTCTATGTATTATTCGTTTATCAACTTCGCACTTGAATATGAATAGAAAATAGCTAAAATTTTTCTAATTTCACTTTAACTGGAAAGAAAAAATGGAAGAAACAGTTTTCATTGCAAAATCCTAAGAATGGGTGCTCGGAAATTTTGATCTAAATCTCGTTGTAGGCTAGGATTCGGGTTATAGTTTCGTGAAATCTGAAAGATTGGAACATTATTTATAGTTAAGGATGCTTCAAGATATAAAAAGCAATTAACCCTTCTCACCATAAATGTTGATTAACAAGGTTTCTTTGTCCTCCAAAAAGGGTTTCCTTGACACTATTCAACAACAATCATATATAAAGGAAAATAAGCTAACAAATCATTGTTTTCAAGCTTATATTGTACTAAGTCAACTTCATCAGATTAATGATGCCAGGTTATGTTACTAAGCGTTAGTATGTCACCTAATTGTTCCTTGAGGGCGCCAGAAAATTATAAAAACCTGCCATAGTTTCTTTAGTCCCCATATGCTGATTGATGAACATAGACCTCCCGGAAAAAACGCCACAAAAACCTTTGCTCTTTTAATATTTTGTCTTCTTCCATATATACATATAAAAGAACCATTTGTTATTGGTTTGCTGAATTTAAACGTGGTCGTACAGACACCGATCATGGTGAACGTCGTCCAATTGAGATGGTTACTCCAGAAAAAATCAAAAAAGTCCACAAATTGGTTATTCCTTATCTCCCATACAGTTCGGATTTAGCGTCCAGTGATTTTCACCTCTTCTTAAATTAAAAGAACACTTAGGTAGCAACCGCTTCAAACTAATCAAGGATTAAGTCTAAGTAGAGGTCACACGGTTTAAAAACGGATTGGTGGAAAACTTCTTCGACTTAAAAATACAAGAGCACCGTCTTCATGTGTGTGTTGAAAAAAAAATGGAGAATATGTTGAGAAAGAGACAAAAGTTTGAACTTTTCAAAGTAAATTCTTAACCAAAGCTGGTGATTGGGCAATTATTCGTAATAAAATTCTTTGTTGCCTGTTAATAAGAACAATAAAGAAATAATGAAAATTTTAATAGCCAGATCCTGTAGGGAATGGGAAAAGTCTATAATCGATTGGTACAGGAATCAAAAAGATTTGGCTTTAGGAAGAATGGCGAAAATAAATATATGGAAGTGCAACGGCAAAGAACGAATGAGTTCTTCGACTATCTAGAGGTTTGTTTTTAGTAGCTGCACTGACAGTTATATACTCATGAACGAAAGCGCTAAAAAATCAAGTAGCAAAATAATGGCGTTCTCAAATAACATTTTTAAAGCAAAAACCTCCAAAGAAACAAAGATTCCCGAGTGCTAAAAAAATAGAAGTATGTGTTAAGGTAACATTGGTTTTAAAGAGAGTGGAAATAACTGAAGAGAAAGAACAGAGGACTGAAACGGGTATTTATATATTTGAAATTGATTATATTGGAATGAAGGATTGTAAAAATAATCGAAAATTTGATAGATTGATACATTTTATTATCGATTGAAAATATATAAAGCTTGATAATAATGAAGAAAAAAATCCTCGGATCATTCTTCTGGGGTTAACTGATATGATACAGATATGCTGGCGGATTGTCCTTTTAAGTCGGTGGCATCATTGTTGATAATAATTCCAGCAATATGATGATAATCTAATTCAAAAATGTTATTCACATTTGCTGAATCCACATTAGATCCACAGGATGCTCTACGACCATCTGTAAACAAAAATTCAAACATATCTAATCCATTACATCCCCATACTGTCAATTTTTTCAAATAAGCTCCTTTGAAATCTATCGGAATTGTTTCGGAAGATGCCTCTCCTAAATTCATCGAATCACCATTTTCGTAGTGGATAACCATCCCTTGAATTTTCGGAATAATCCTAGATGATCTGAAAATAGCTACAGCGATTCCTATCATTTTATTTCTTCTACCGTTGATTAATTTCGGTTGCAATGGACAACATACTTCAATAGGCATCATCCCTCTAGCTAAAAGCGGCGTAAGCCGAGAAAAATGTGTGGTTCTTTTAAAATTGATCGCCAATAATCAATATATTCAAAACCGTTAAGCGCGCAATACTGACGCACCACTCCCATAGAATTGAACACTGTATCAGGAAAACAGGTCTCATATTCTAAATAGTATTGGTCAACAAATACTTTATTAATGTATTGAACTGCTCTATCTTCATCTTCTATAAGAGTGTTCATCTACATCTTTAACATGTTAATATCGTCATTAGTTAATTCCAATTTCGCTTGATTAACTATTCCAAATTGATAAAATAGTATCTTCATGTTAACTACGGCCGAATACATAGGTAAGAGAAAGTAATTGATATTTGCATAATCAGAATCTTCTTTTTTAAACGTGATTTTCTTCTCAAATCGAATTAAAGTTTATGCGATTGTAAAATAATGTTCTCCCGTGTTGGGTAAATTGAGCTCAAGCTCTTGATGCAACGTCTGAATCTGAGTTTTCAGCGACCTTAAAAATAAGGTTAGTGTGATTAAAAAGTTTTAATTTACAAGTATTACTCTCAACCTAACATAAAAAGAGAGGTCTCATATTTATCAAATCGAAATTATTGTCAATTCTTTAGAAATAATCGTTACGACTATTATTTTAAATATTTTAACGAATCGAAAATTAAAAACAAATTTAACTTTATCAATTGTTTGTATTTCATGTATGATATCCGAGCGCTTTTAAATAAAACTAAATTGATCTTATTACACCACGTGTATTTATTCAACATGTTCATAAAACTGCCAGGTTATGCTCCTCATCTTTTACTATACACTAGCCTCAACCTCCCATGCCTGTTGCGCCAATTAATTGTAACATGAATTGCTAATTGTCTCGGCTGGAGTAACACTTTATTATTAATTTTTTTATATCTATCTAAAGTAAAGAGTGCGATCACGTGAAAGATTCTTCAAAAAAACTTATTTTTAAAATAAGAAAGTTATTTAAACAATATCACACGTATGTTGAAAAGTATATACACATGGGTGCTGAAAAGTTGAAAAATTCTACAAAATATTTGTTATTTTGTGATAATAGATACGACAAAAACGAAAAGAATGGTTATGAAATATTTTATAACTAAGAACAGAAAAAGAACCATTAGAACAATGAATTTTTTGTAACTATATTAGATACCTAAGAAGAACTAAATAATTATTGAGGATTTTGTTTCAATTTTTTTGAGACGTTATAAAAGTTAAATGTAAAGTAGTTATTATAACAATTACTGAATTGCAGAGGATTTTGTAATGTTGCAGCATTCCTGGTATCGCTAACATATATGTTCATTGCCTCTTGTTGCTGTAAACAAACTTACATTGTTTTTGGGTTGTGCAGTGTCAGTATGTTGTTGAGCATTTTGTTAAACACTATGTTCAATGTTTCTATTTGCAGCTTCTTTGTTTAATGTGCTACTGTTACTAATAGCATTCATTATTATTAGCACTCCTCAATCTATTAGTTGCAGGATTATCTATGGATGTATTTAATTTTTAAACTTTTAACTTGTTAGTAAAATCAAAAAAATGTTTTCCTTCATTATGGAGAATATATATTCATTCAACTACTTTATACATTACACGGTAATAGTAATAACACTTAATTTTAACGCTTAATTACCTTGCAGAGACTAGTATGTATTTGAACACAAATTACAACAAACTTTCCATTTTCATTGTAAACACTAGTATAACCTTAAAAAATCATATTGTCTTTTTCTTCAGTCTTCTTAAATTTTGCATTTTGCTTTTCGGCACCCAGCCAGATTCATATTGTATCGCGTATTCCCTCTATCGTTCGAGACCACTTATAACATAAGAAAAAGAAGCATTTGAATATATGTATGTATTATTTTTTAGTATATGTGTGAAATAAGCTACTTTCTCAGGAAAAAATGAGTATGCAATCTATCATTTTCATATGTGGTCATAGGAAAATATATTTTACTATATTGTAAATACACTATCATCATTTTTTTTATAACTTCGGAGAAAGCATGCTCGTTGACTAGCAATATTTGTTAGTACTATTAATTAAGTATTATTACTCCATGAAACTAAAATTAAAAACATGACAAGACTCAAAACTGAATTTGAATGAATAACCTAATAAAATTATGAATTATTCTATACTTGATATTATATATTCCATACTTGACTATCGAGCCATAATCCTCTGGTATTGGAACATTCTTATTTACTGAGTTTGAGGCTGTTTAACCATTTAATGTATATATTTAAATTATGTTGAGTGCGCTACTGAACTTGGCACATGCGCCTACCTAGAGTAACCGGGCTTGCGCCGAAAAAGACAAACATAATATCATCAAGGAGCCACGAGGCCAACAGCGCTTTTTGCTCAGGCTCACAAAGCATTTTGTACAATAAAGTGAAAATCGAAACAAATCGTTTTATTGTGTGCTTCTCACATTGTATACAGTCCACTTTAAAACATTTTCAATCAAGATATCCAACCATTTTGGTCCTTCGAGCCGGATTTAGTGTAAAAGCAGCGGCAACAGTTCACGCTGATTCAACAATTCAAGACAGTACTTACAACAATCAGACAATCACAGGCTGAAAAGTGTAGTGCAAATCATTTATTCTTCCAAACCGTAAGTTTGTTCCATTTTATCATCTGCATGCATAGGGATTTCAAATCGTTAAAATCGATATTATTTCATTCTGAATCTCTATAAGTATTTTACTGCAAACTAGTTCATTTCATTTAGCCGGTTCTCACAAAACATCACAATGTTAGCAGGAGAAAATGAAGTAAATGTGTCAAAAGTAGATCAATCGAAATCGGACAAATCCGATATTTTGCTAGAGTTAAAAGAGCAACGTGATGTAGTTATCGAAAAGCTGAGTAGGTTTATAAATTTCATTAAACGAGCCAACGAATCCGATTTATTAGAATTAGAATCACGTCTAGACCACGTATCGAGTATTTTCAACCATTTCGAACAAGTTCAGTCACGAATAGAATCGCTAGAAAAGTGTACAACTAATTCAGAATATCGTGAAACATTCGAAAACAGCTTCTTCAAAGCACAAGCCAGCGCTAAAAATAAAATTGTAGAGTTTCACAGCAACATACAAGCCAGAATAACAGCTAGTCATAATGTAGCTAGTCAAAATAATTTGTTCAACAATAGTGTTACTGTAAATTCAAAAATTACACTGCCACCAATTGACTTACCTATCTTTGATGGCGATAAAAAAAATGGGTATTTTTCATTCAAAGATTTCAGGCATTAGTTGACCAGAATCAGCGGTTATCTCAAGTAAAAAAGTTGTATTATTTACAGGGCCGACTTAGGGGTGAGGAAGAAAAATTAATTCAGCAACTTGAGTTGACAGATGAGAATTATTTAGTAGCTTTACGTATATTGCGAGAACGATTTGAAAACAAAAAAATTATTATAGACAAACATGTAGAAGAATTATTTAACATGCCAGTAATTACTAAGGAATCACCTCCGTTTTTAAGAAATTTAATTGACACATTCAAACAACTAATTACTTCACTAAAAGCTCTAGGTGAACCAACTGATTCGTGGGATCGCCTATTAATTCAACTATTAAAAATTAAACTAGACGCACGCACTAGGGAACGTTGGCATGAACATTTACATTTACAAAATAAAAGAGAACCTCCACCATTGTCAGAATTTCTCGACTTTTTAGTAAATCGTTGTGAATATTTAGAAAGCAAAGAAAAAACTGATAATCAGCAAACCATGTTAAAATCTAACTATTATAATCACACGCACAAAAATGCAAATAACAGTATACAAAATATAAAAAATTCCTTAAGTTACCAAGTTCAACGCGACAAAACGAGGTAATTAAACTAAAATTATGCTTTAATTGTCTCAGAGGTGATCATAGGTCAGATTCTTGCACTCGTGGAACCTGCAAGGTTTGTCAAAAGAAACATAACACACTAATTCATCGAGACAATATTCAACATCATGATACACAAAACCAACTAGCTAAACATGACAACATTCAAACACAAAATCACAGCAATCCTTCATTAGCCACAAACACACATTTGGCAATTGAAAATAAACAAAACACAGCCGCACCTCGAGAAACTATCCAACTCTCATCAATCACACATCATCTAAATAATAAAAAACAAAATGTTCTTCTTAGTACAGCGGCTGTATTCCTCAAAGACAAATCAGGCAATTTAACCAAAGCACGTGCATTGTTAGACTCGGGTTCTCAATCAAATCTAATAACCTCTGACCTTGCGCGAAAATTAAATATCGGTACCAAAATAAACTTACCAGTGATCGGTGTTAATCAGGTTACTACTAATATCACAGAGCAATTAAATATTGATATAATTTCAAGAGAAAACAATTCTTTTCAACAAAATGCTACATTTTTAGTTATAAACCAAATAGCGGGTAATATTCCAAACTTCAAAATCGATTGTCAACATTTAAATATACCGAAACACATTACTCTTGCGGATCCTGAATTCGATAAATCCGCCAAACTGGATATTCTCTTAGGCGCAGATGTCTTTTGGGATATTTTAGCGGATGGGCAATTTAAGCTCGGCGACGGTAAACCGATACTTCAGAAAACATTATTTGGATGGGTCATATCGGGACCCATATATCAAAATTGTTCAATTCAAAATAACAGTAGTATTACCATATCATGTAATTTAATCACAACTACGCTTGAAAACGCAATTGAGAAATTTTGGAAAATCGAGGAATACCAAGACGATAACAAAACCAAACGGACGATCGAAGAAAAACAATGCGAAGAACATTTCCTAAAAACAATTCAGCGGACCGAAACTGGCAGATTTCGTGCAACGTTGCCAGTTCGCGAAGGTGTAGGCGATTTGGGGAATTCGAAGATGAATGCGATTAAAAGGTTTCACAAATTAGAAAGTAAACTGATCAATGACACAGTCATACGTCAACAATATTCGGAGTTCATGAGGGAATATGACAAACTCGGGCACATGACCAAGGTGCCGACGTGGGCAACGGAAGTGGATGGAAAGGGAGTTTTTTACCTACCACATCATGGTGTCGTGAAGGATAGGCAACCACTAAACTACGAGTGGTGGTGCATCCGCCAAAACAGGAAACGGTATTTCATTGAATGATACGCTCATGGTGGGTCCTTTAATACAGGAAGATCTTTTTGCTATCATCATTCGTTTTTCACAACACAATGTAGCAATGGTAGCGGACATAGAGAAGATGTACCGGCAGGTGGAAATTGTAGAAGAGCAGTGTGATTTACAGCGAATTATGTGGCGTTCTGATCCAAACCTGCCTCTAGAAGTCTACACATTAAACACCGTAACATACGGCACAGCTCCAGCTTCATTCATTGCTATACGATGCTTGCACCAACTCGCTTTAGAAAACAGTAAAAAGTACCCAGTAGCATCACAAGTAATAACTCGCGATTTTTATGTTGATGACATCACTGGTACAGACACCATTGAAAATGCACAAATTTTGAGGCAAAACATCACCAACATTTTAGAAAGTGGATCCTTTCCTCTTCGGAAGTGGAATACTAACAAACCGAACATTTTCAACGATATTAACAACATTTCAGATCTACCAGATCATTATCTATCAACCGATGACCAATCAAAAGCTTTAGGGCTTGTCTGGAACTCTCAATCAGACACGCTACATATCAGCACAGATTCAATACAAATTGAAAATAACAATTTCACAAAACGCGGAATACTCTCCGTAATTGCTCAGTTATTCGATTCATTGGGCTTGGTCGGTCCAGTAATTGTTAAAGCCAAAGTTATCATGCAAAAACTTTGGCAGCACAAAGTAGATTGAGATCAAATTGCTCCTTCACCAATAATTTCAGAGTTTATTCATTTACAAAAGGAATTACCTATTTTGGCTACAATTAAAATTCCTAGACAAATAACAGTTCCCAAAGCCAATGTTATTGAAATTCACACTTTCAGCGATGCATCTACTATCGCGTATGGTGCGTGTTCATACCTACGAACTGTAGATAACTCCGGACAATGCTCTGTACGTTTAATTTGTGCTAAATCAAGAGTATCACCTTTAAAGGTTGTCACGTTGCCACGCTTGGAGCTAAACGCAGCTTTATTAGCAACGAATCTGACAGCTAAGCTCATGGAGGCTTTTACTTGTCGTATATCTAACATTTTTTATTATACCGATTCGACCATCGTTTTATCGTGGTTAAATACGGAACCCGCACTTTTAAAAACATTTGTAGCAAACCGCGTAGCGGACATGCAAAGAAAATCCAAAATCGAAAATTGGCAACATGTAAAATCCGAACAAAACGCGGCTGACATCATCTCGAGGGGATCACTACCCAGTCAGCTGCTGGAATGCGACATGTGGTGGAACGGGCCATTCTTTCTAAGCAATACTAATCAACCGGTCACGAATAATAATTTTTTACCACTCAATGAATTACCAGAGGTAAAAAATTCCGCGTTAACACACAATGTAATTATAGCTGATAGTACGATATTCGAGAGATATTCTAATTTCGACAAATTAAACAGAGTCATAGCGTGGATTTTACGATTTAAAGGTAACACATTACGTGCAAAACATGATAGAATATACGGTACAAAACTCACAGTGCACGAATTAAAACTGACAAAACAAAGTATTATAAGGGCAACGCAATCAGTGTATTTTGCGGAAGAAATAAAATGTTTAATTAAAAATAAACTGCTAAACGTTCATTCAAAATTGTTAACTTTAAACCCATTTATGGCGGTTAGGGGGGAGAATTGTCAATTCAAACTTTTCATTTGATAAAAAATTCCCTTACGTCCTACCTCATAATGGTCACGTCACGCGCCTCCTAATCGAAAGAGAGCATACATTATTATTACACGCTGGTGCTCAAGCAACTTTGGCCTCTTTCAGAAACAACTTTTGGCCATTGCGGGGTAAACAAATTGTCAAAAAGATTTTGCATCAATGTATAACTTGCTTTCGAGTAAAGCCTCGCTCTTACAATGAAAAAATGGGAAACGCTTCGCACAAGCTAGACCGTTTTTAAGCAGTGGCGTCGATTACGCGGGGCCATTTTCGGTCAAGGAAGTTAAGCACAGAAATAGAAAATGTATAAAGGCATATTTGTGTATTTTTATTTGCATGACTACCGAGGCTGTGCATTTAGAGGTATCAACTGATTTAACTGTAAACTCGTTTCTAAACGCCCTCAAAAGATTTGTTTCACGGTGCGGTCTATGCAGTGATATATATTCTGACAATGGGGGATGTTTCGTTGGAGCAAACAATGATTTGCGATTGTTCCTAAAAACATTAGAACAAGACAATTCATTTTCTACATATTGTGACACACAAGTAATTCGGTGGCATTTTAACCCTACGAACAGCCCGCATATGGTTGGTTTGTGGGAATCGGCTGTGAAATCGGCCAAATATCATCTAAAAAGAGTGGTAGGTCAAAACTGCTCGTCTTTGGAAGATTTCACCACCCTATGCATTCAGATGGAGGCCACTCTTAATTCTAGACCTCTCATCCCATTAACCGATGATCCCAACGACCTTTGTCCTTTAACTCCCAGTCACTTTTTAATTGGCGACGTGTTGAAGGCCATACCTCAATCAAACGTTCAGCAAATACCAGTTAACAGGCTATCAACGTATCATACACTGGAGCAAATGTAAATCTCCGTACGAAGAATGGAATCATGAAGAGGGCGGTGTCAGAAATTTGCGTCCTACCCATAGACGTTTAAAAAATGTTTCTTAGTGATTGACATTTATTTTGACATTTTATTTTTAAGTTATTTGAAAACACATATAAATTTCATAATTTTACTTATTATTTTTCGTTTGAAAGTCGAGCCTTTGGAGGCCGGTATGTTTAACCATTTAATGTATATATTTAAATTATGTTGAGTGCGCTACTGAACTTGGCACATGCGCCTACCTAGAGTAACCGGGCTTGCGCCGAAGAAGACAGACATAAAATCATCAAGGAGCCACGAGGCCGAGAGCGCATTTTGTACAATAAAGTGAAAATCGAAACAAATCGTTTTATTGTGTGCTTCTCACATTGTATACAGTCCACTTTAAAACATTTTCAATCAAGATATCCAACCAGAGGCCTCCCAATCTCCGGAATAATTTACAAACATTAAACATAAGGAAGTTTTTTTTCTAAAATTTTATTTTTGTCAAAAACTATTGTACCTTCTTACTCCTGCTACACCATTTGGTTTTAGGTTAGAAAGAGATTCTTCATGCTCTAAATATTCGCTCTCCAAGCTGCTGTTGCTTGACTGCAATAAGTTTCTAAAAACATTGAGGTTAAAAATCTCTAAATATATAGATTCATAAACAAACCGTTTTTTAACTTCATAGTCTGGCACATATTCTGATCCAGAGCTTGAAAAGTCTTCAAAAAACCCTTCTTCTGAAGTACGTGACATATTATATCGCGTAAAACAGGCACCAACAGGCACAGACTTTGAACTTAACACATAAACGATTACTTGGTTGTCGCTTGGAACCCTATTATTCTTAATAATTACGTTGACTGTCGCTTGGAACTATATTGTAAATTAAATATTGGCGCCATCTTTGAGAATGGGCTCAAAGTTTGTATAGCAGACGATGCAGGTTTCTATGGATCTTATTTTCTTACAAAAACTAATTAATTTTTCTTATGGGAACAAAGTTCTAAGTTGATTTATCCTTATTTTGATATAAATGATGAAGGTGATCTATAGATCACTATAAATAAGAAAATTGTCAGTTTCAATATCATATTTTGATAAAAAATTAAAGAAAAGTCGAAACGTCAAAATTTATCTTTCTTTTAAAAACTATCAAAAACAAAAACTTGGGCATGTATATATTTAATTTAATATTTAACTTAACACACCCTCGAAACGAAAGCAATATTTCATCGATGGTACATCGATCACTAACTTTATAAACAAGTCGACTGTTTTTCAGGAATTTATGAAATATTTCAGAAATAGCTGAGGCTATGAGAAACTGTTTTCTTGCTTTTCAACTAGTGCCAAATAAAGATTTTGTATCTTCTTTATTCGATTTGTAAATTGATGTAAACAGCAAAACTCCAAGAAATGTACGCAGTTCATTTTCCGTTTTAATAATTTCTAATTTTTGCCACTCCAATTATGTTCCTTGTTTGCTGATAATGTAGATTAGTAAATTTTCTAATATCTTCCATCATGTTTGAATCGAATGACAGACACCAAACATCGATCTCTGATGGAGAATTTCTCAACTTTCTCGATGCATATTGAGTAAACCCTGGTAGCTTACATTCCACAACATTATAAAATGGTGGCCTTCCCACCCTTCTAGGTTCTTTTTAAGTCCATTTCTTTCCACTCTTGGGATGCTTGGAATGACATGCTGGAGGAACCACTTGAGCTCGAGTGGAATCAGATTCGTTACAGTCACTCGCGCCTTCTAACTAACTAAGATTTGGTGAGAAATCTGAATCATCTTCAGACTCCAAAAAAGAATGGCTTAGATGTTCATGAGAAAGACCTGGATCAGTTTGAGTACTCGTACCTGGACGTGGGGAATCTCGTAGTATGACCTCAGCAGGTTCACTTGTTAACTGGACTGAAGAATTCTCTTCTCCACTGTCACAAGGGTCTTGATCCTCTTCATTCTCACTTTCCTGTGAGAGCAGTCTCTGTATATCGGAGGAAAAGTTTGGGTTCGTAGTCCAAAATATTTGCTTGTCCATCTGCACAGACAAAAGTTAATAAATTTGATAAATTTTGACCTTTCTACAGAGGAGATATATTAACCCTATATTATATTATTTGATGTTTCAAATTTAGTTAAACGGTAGAATGTGCCTTTCACTAGCATACAAGATTGAATTTACATGACAGCGAGATGTGAACAGATGACACAGTCTCACCAACACACTTATAAAATTTCCCACATAGGTCTCACAAACCCACGTGTGGCGTTACGAAACAATTTCATAATCGAACCTAATTGAAAGATAAATGCCAAGTTATATAGATAGTTGCTTAGTTACTAGGTACTTTTTAAATAATTCATTATCTTCTAAACGTTACCCTAATAATAAAAAAAATTTATAACATATCTTTCAAATTTGTTCTATATAATTCATGATTCAGTAAAGTTAGTCGAAAATTGAAGCTGTTTGTCTGCTATAACGTGGTGTTAATAAACCAAGAGTTGATATTTGATATTGACAGCTGTTCAATTTTTGTTCATTCCAATCACTAGTTTTAACCAAGAACTAATACTTCTTTAGATAGTGATTTTAGGAATATTATATTAAAAATGAGTCTAACCGAAATTTGTGGTTTATCGGATAACATTACCTTTGAAAATTCCTTGTATAAAAATGATTTGCACCAATTTTTTACCAATTTCAACTGTAACATGAGTTTGCAAGTACCACCGTTAAGTGATGTAAGAGCCATTTGAATAATATTTAGATTATATCCAGCATTATTTAATTTTAGCCTGCAAATAGTTTTACGATACTCACGGAAAATGAAACGGGACGTGAATTGAAAATGAATTTTGATCATGGTACAACTACCTTGGGATTCAAGTATGAAGGAGGAGTAGTTCTTGCAGTAGACTCCAGAGCTACAGGAGGACAATTTATTGGCTCCCAAACTATGAAGAAGTTTGTTGAGATAAATGATTTTTTATTAGGTAATTGTAGTACTCAAAAATCATAAATCACATTATTTTTGTATTTTTCTAGGAACATTAGCTGGGGGTGCAGCAGACTGTGTATATTGGGATAGGGTTCTTGCAAAACAATGCAGAATATATGAACTTAGGAATAGAGAACGTATATCTGTAGCTGCTGTTTCCAAATTATTGGCAAATATGGTCTACAATTATAAGGGAATGGGATTGTCTATGGGAATGATGTTAGCTGGTTGGGATACAAAGGTATGAAAATGATCTTTCTTACAAAGGTACATTTATGGAAATGAGTTTTTCAGGGCCCTCAACTCTATTATGTAGATTCAGAAGGCCTTCGAACAGCAGGAAAAGTATTTAGCATTTGCTCTGGTTCAATTTATGCTTTCGGTGTATTGGATTCAGTTTATAAGTGGGATTTGACAGATGAAGAAGCTCATGCTTTAGCTCGAAGATCAATTTATCATGCTACTCATAGAGATGCATACTCTGGTGGTATAGTAAGGGTTTACCATATGAGAGAAACAGGTTGGGTTCATATTGATAATAATGACTGCAGTGACTTACATTACAAGTATATCAAAGAAAGGGATGAATAAATTTTATAAGTGCTTGATCTAATTTTATGTAATTTGTATTTGAAAAATGTTTCAAATAAAATACACTAAGGTTATTTAAGTCAGTTTTCTTATTAATGCATTGATCCTTTTGGGCAATATATGTTGTTTCTAAAATTAAACCTCTTATAGAATTTGTTATAGCTATGTATAAATGACACTAAGATGATTTACATGTCTATATTGATGAACTCATCATTTGGGGCAATATATGTAGTTTCAAGAAATAGACTTTTTTGTAATTTTTTTCAGTTGTCAAAACCTTGGTAGATTAATAATGCATATTGAGTTCTTCATGATAGACATGAGTGGCTAATGAACATCTATAAAAATAAACGCCATTAACAACCAACTAACCTCACCTACCCCATAAATTTCAACTTAATGTTATCCATAAATTAACCAATCATTATTGAACATCGCTCACTACAACATCTAGGCAATTAAAAACTACTCTTAATTAATTATTGTAAGTAAAAAAATTATTATTAAACATTTATATATATTTCTTGTATTTGACCATAATTTCAGTCCCAGACGATTCACAAGTTCGGAAAATATGTTTAATCTCCACGGGAAATAACTTTAATACATTTTCCGAGCTTTCGAATACTTATGTATTCATCGTCTGGGGAATAATTAGATTAAGATTATCGGTGGTTCTGAATTGTAATAATTATTGTAAATGATATTTAAAAATTTTACAAGAATTAAAAATCAAAACCACTGAAAATCCACTTTGGTGTTTCATTACCACGTTCCCAATAAGCAACCGCTCATAATATAGCTGGCTAAAACTTCGTTAAAATTCATTAAAATGGTTCTTACTAGATCACTATAAATATCAATATCTCAAAATAGAATGAGTGGCAGCTAATAAGACACTAACGGGCAAAGGGCACTTCAAGATACTTTAGGAACTCAGAGATGATTTAGCTCCATCCTTCTTATGTTGTTTTGCATTGCGTTGGTGT
Source organism: Diorhabda sublineata (assembly GCF_026230105.1). Lineage (NCBI taxonomy): Eukaryota > Metazoa > Arthropoda > Insecta > Coleoptera > Chrysomelidae > Diorhabda > Diorhabda sublineata. Next base: position 7,903,254 of record NC_079486.1, read on the forward strand.
GTTAAACCCATATGGGTAACCACAAAGGATTTTCTTTTCAAGATTTATAATAATAAAAAAAACTCATACATATTGCTGTTGCTAAAAATAATGATTTTTGTTAGCCATAGCAGTCCGAAATATAGTAGCAATTAGTAATTTAGGAATTGAAAAAATAAGTTATACTAATGTAAATGTTTTATATGTACCAAGTGTTAAAAAACTGGAAATGTCAGATAGGAAAATATTATTTGAAATTGTTAAAACAATAAATAATGATGGAAAGCTGCTGTTTGTGTAAAGTAGAGAATTTGTGTGAAATAAAATTTTATATATTTTATAAATGGCACAAGCTTATTGGAAATTTTAAATAAACAAATGGTTGTGGCTTTATTAACATGCTTGATGTTGGGAACCAGATTGGATGTACGAGTATGTTTTGCTGTTAATTTTTACAGTAGGTTTCAAAATCAAGCTAAAGATAAGGTCTTTAATCATTTAAAACGTGTATTAAGGTATTTATAATCGATTCATGTAGGATTATAAAGTTTAGAAAAAATAATAAAGATTCGTTAGACTAAAAATGCGTCGTTGGATATCTTTTTAATTTTATTTTTGCAAGACTCTATGTTGAACAACCAAGAAGCAAGCACTAAAAAAGATAATTTGTAGTTGAAAAAACTCTTCTTGCATTTAGGTATTAATATTCGTAATATCAGCTTTTATAAGGTCATCAGCCTAAATTTCCCACAAGTATTTAATTAGCACCTAATGTTACGGATTAATTGATACCTGCTTAAGTATTGATCTAAATTTAAGAGATATTTGATTTTTAGATTCGTTATCTCACGGAAATTAACACGTTTATATGTCTATATGATAGACATGAGTGGCTAATGAACATCTATAAAAATAAACGCCATTAACAATTAACTAACCTCACCTACCCTATAAATTTCAACTTAATGGTATAATAGGGATTTTTGAAGTGACTCGAGAGAGTCAGAAAATTATATAGGGAGAATCCTTGCATCCTTTAATGTACCTCTACCATGTATTATGTTTCTGGTAACTATTAGATATTAATCTGACGATTAATTCAAGGGGGCTGGCCGTAACGAGCGGTTGAAAAAAATGATGACACAAACTCATAATATATTTTTGTATATGTAAAAAAGGTGACCTTGACATACTCCAGCGTGTCAGATTTTTATGCAGGAGGGTCAAGTTGATGTCATAGTCCTCCTGAATAATAATCTGACAATTATATGGAGGGATATCGCTAGTCTGACCATTTTGATGGAAATTTAGAAATAATATATCCGCATTTACGTGCAGAAATTGGATAATTTATTAATATAAAATTAAAAATAGATCATTACAATTTATAATAAATTACAAAACATTGAAATTTGAAATACATATTTTAGTCTTCATTTCATTTAGACTCATCTTTGAAGTTTGTTTCCACTTCAACTTCCAGGACGTCCTCGTCATCTCGTGATTCTGTAACTAAAAATGGTTATGATACATTATAATGTTATATTTATGATGTGATAGTATAATATGGAAAAGAGAACGTACCTGAATCTAAAGTATCTCCTAAAATGTCAGGTGTTTTAACGATGTCTTCATACGCCTCAGGAAGTTGGTTTCCTAGAAACCAAGTTGGCTCCAATTTTCCATCCACATTTCTCCATCCATATTCTAGTGGTGACATTTCCGTAGGAATACGATTGTGAGCGTTTCTCCACATACAAGCAATATATTTCGTTCGCAATAAATGTTGCTGCTCCGATCGACATGATGGCAAATTACAAGTAATTCATTCATTTCGCATTCAGTGAAAAGGGTTGAGACGTATCATTTACTTTGTACGTTTTATTAAATACTTCCACCCCAGCGATATAAACGTCAGCTAGTTTTTTAAACCTGTACAAATGGCAGATGAACGATTCCACGGTGGAAGATAATACCTTAATATTATATGCTTCAGAGGCCAAGTTTCCAAATACTTCTTGTATATTTACAGATCCCATTAGAATCTGTAGAGGCCTTTTTTACCTCGTCTGTAAAAAGCTGGGCTGTAATCCCATCACGTTAGAGCATGTAGAGCTAGTAGTGCTTTTGATACAAATGGACCCAATTTCGTAAAAAGAGCGGAAATGTCGATATATCGGCGTGCATTCCCTACTCCGAGATCAATCCCGACTTTTACAGACGATTTCATATCTTCCATGATGGCTAACATAATAACCACGATATCTGTATCAGAGGTTCTGATGGTGACAGTAGACTCTTCTTCCATTTGACGAGCAAAAAATACAGCTTTTGTATCCGCTTCTAGATGATCGGGACATGAAATAAAAAAATGGTACAACACTAATCTAATGAAAGTGACCAAGAGAAATAGACTCACCGGTTCTAAGGAATCTTTCAAGCAAAAATAATGTTCGATATCTGGATCATCTTCCACCATAGCCAGCCACCATGGATAACCTTCGATATTCGCCCAGACGATGCTACCCGCGTTATATTTATTAAATATCATCAGCTCCTTTTCTTTATCGTCGATCGATTCTTCTTTAATTTAAAATATTACCGAGTATAATTTGATTTAAGCAGCTAAGCAATTACTAACTAATTAAACCATATGACAGGTATCGGGAAATGTAAAAGGCTTTTCTTGGGTGATGGGATGGTTAAAAAATGTTTTTAATGAATTTAAATTTGAAAAATCTGTCCCTACTTTCATGAATAAATTCGACGCATTCTCTTATTAAATTAGCCTTTTCACTACCACAAAGTCCTTGTAAAAAGAATTACCCAACAGGTCCCTTGCTTCTGGTAATTCATCAGTTTTAACATTTGTTCCAATGTCGACATATCCTGTAAATTTTTTTCCTTCATTCAATTCGTCTTATTATTGCAATTTCATCCCAAATCATTTCCCTATCACAAAATTCTTTTGGTTTTATAGCATTTAAAGCTTCTTTGCTTTAGCAATGCATAACTTAATATTACAGCAAAATATCCTTAACTCGAGAATCCTTTACTTCTTGCTTTCAGCATTCTTTTCAAAATGAAGCAAAATAGTTATTAAAATACATTTCTTGATAATCGGTTTATAGAAAATCTATTATTTATGAGAAAATTGTTACTCAAAGAACTTACCAACAAGGTTTTTTCGGCATTTTCAATAATTAAAGATTTTTCTTTTAAAACTGATACCAGAGATTTTGAGGAATTTACTTAATATTTTTTCTTTGAAGAGCCACTGTATTTTTCAGAATACTCATATTTTTTTTGGCCTCTAGGGTGTATTGAAAACAGAACTGCTGAGATTTCCTGCAAAGTTTCCTGTTTTTTTGGAACCTAAATAACAATGACATTATAAGAACATTCTTCGGTTTGGTTAAAAGAGTTATTCACACTTTCAGAAGCACTTGAAAGTTTCAGATGAGTAAAATAATTAAATTTATGAAAATTGGATGAAGCATATCTTTCAGACTGATGTTTATTACAAAATCAGCAATAAGTATGCATTAACAACATTTTTCCATCAGACAATAAATACCTTTCAGATGTTGAGTCTAAACACTGCCAAGAAGTACCCGGTTTAATAACTCCAAATTTAACATAACTTTTTTCCTGAAAACAACATTCTCTGTAAATATGCTAATTCTCGTATTAATTCCACATTCTTTTTCAAAAATTTCAATTTCAAAAAAAAATTTTTGATGGGTAAATAGGTGGCGCTGATTATAGAGGGTATTCGCTTGAATTTTACGCGCTGATTTGAAAATAACTGTATAGTAATGCTTTAAATAATGCACCGTGATAATGAAATTAGTAGTATTAAAATAAATAAAATAATTAAACGATTAACAAAACAGAATCTCGTTAAATTATTTAGCTATTTATTTGGTTTAGATAATGCATATATTCTAATATGAAAAAAAGTAGAATCATGTAACAATAATGAAATAGTATAAAAAAAAACATTTTGGTTGATTAAAATAAAATATTGAATTTTATCCGTAACTAATATAAAAATTATAGCAATATAATTAGATCAATAAAAATAGAATAATAAAAAAAATATTTCGGTTCATAAAAATAAAATATTGAACTTCATTAGCAACTAATATAATAGTTATAGTCATATAAAAATATCAATGAGAATAATAAAATAATTGAAAATAAAACATTTTTGTTCATAGAAATAAAATATTGAACTCTATCCGCAACAAATATAATAATTATAGTTTTGTTAAAATATCATTGGTAATTAGCTTATGCAAGCAGGTAAGAAATATATCAGGTTCTTAATAAAAAATAAAAAATATTTTAAACGTACCCGTCAAGTATAATATCTGACAGGATCCGCGTTCCGTTCTGAAAAATTCGAATCATATTGTCGAGAAGAAAATATTAAACATGTGTTAACAACTTGTGAAGTCCCACGAGGTAATGGAGAAGTGGAAAGGGTAAATAGGACCCTTATACCAGTCTTAACAAAACTTAGCGGCCGCAAGTTGAACTAAATAAAAATTCTATTTGTGTTTAATTTATATACACACTAGCGCCCCCAGCCGGCCAGACGCCAAACTAAACACGGTTTCATAGACAGTAGCTCTCCCTGCCGGCCAAACGCCAAACTAAACACGATTCCAAAGACACTAGCGCCCCTTGCCGGCCAGATGCCAAATTAAAAACGATTCTATAGACACTAGCGCCTCCCGCCAGCCAGACGCCAAACTATACACGGTTTCATAGACCCAAGCCCCTGCCGCCAGACAAACGCCAAATTAAACACGATTCCATAGACACAAGCGCCCGCTGCCGGTTAGACGCCCAGCTAAACAAGATTCCATAGACACTAGCGCCTCCCGATATCCAAATGCCAAATTAAACACGATTCTATAGACACTATCTATCTCTATCGACCAATCGCCAAGCTAAAACACTATTCTATGGACACTAGCGCCCCCTACTGGCCAGATGCCAAACTAAACACGATTCTACAGACACTAGCACCCTCTGCCAGCCAAACGACAGACTGAACAAGATTCCATAGACAGTAAAGCCTCTCGCTAGCAAAACGCAAAATTAAATACGATTCTGTAGACACCAGTAACCTATGCCGGCCAAACGCCAAACTAAACACGGTTCCATAGACACAAGCGCCTTCCGCCGGCCAAACGCCAAATTAAACGCGATTCCATTCAAACATACAGACACTAGCACCTTCTGCCGGCCAAACGATAAACTAAACAAGATTCCACAGACAGTAGCGCCTCCCGCTGGCCAAACGGCAAATTAAAAACGATTCTTTAGACACTGGCGCCTCCTGCCGGTCAAACGCCAAATTAAACACGATTCCATAGACAGTAGCGCCCCCAATGGGCCAAACGCCAAACTAAACAAGATTCCATTGACATTAGCGCCTTCCGCTAGCCAAACGTCAAATCAAACAAGATTCTATTGACCAATCGCCAAACTAACCAAACACGAACTTACGCCATCTGGCGAGGAATAGTCAAACTGGAAGTACCTAGCGGCTGCAAGTTGATCTTGATAAAAATACTATTTGTGTTTGATTTCTATACACACCAGCTCCTCCTGCCGGTCAGACGCCAAACTAGACCCGATTCTATAGACACTAGCGCCCTCTGCCGGCCGGACGTCAAACTAAACCCGATTCTATACACACTACCGCCCCCTGCCGGCCAAACGATAAACTAAAACATGAACTAGCGCCATCTAGCGAGGTATAGTCGAACTGAAAGTACTTAGCGGCCGCAAGTTAAACTAAATAAAAATTCTCTTTGTGTTTAATTTCTATACACACTAGCGCCCCCCGCCAATTAGACACCAAACAAAATACGGTTCCATAGACGCCAAACTAAACAAGTTGCCATACACACTGGCTCCTCCCGCTAGCCAAAAGTCAAATTAAACACGATTCTATAGACATATAAATCTATTTCAACAAATCGCCAAACTACGGCGGCACGGTTCCATAAACAAAAGCGCCTCTCGCTAGCAAAACGCAAAATTAAATACGATTCTGTAGACACCAGTAACCTCTGCCGGCCAAACGCCAAACTAAACACGGTTCCATAGACACAAGCGCCTTCCGCCGGCCAAACGCCAAATTAAACACGATTCCATTCAAACATACAGACACTAGCACCTTCTGCCGGCCAAACGATAAACTAAACAAGATTCCACAGACAGTAGCGCCTCCCGCTGGCCAAACGGCAAATTAAAAACGATTCTATAGACACTACCGCCCCCTGCCGGCCAAACGATAAACTAAAACATGAACTAGCGCCATCTAGCGAGGTATAGTCGAACTGAAAGTACTTAGCGGCCGCAAGTTAAACTATTGGCCCCCCGCCAATTAGACACCAAACAAAATACGGTTCCATAGACGCCAAACTAAACAAGGTTCCATAGACACAAGCGCCTCCTGCCGGTCAAACGCCAAATTAATTACGATTCCATAAACAATAGAGCCCCTGCCGGCCAGACGCCAAACTAAACACGGTTCCATAGACACTAGCGCACCCTGCTGGCCAGATACCAAATTAAATTCAATTCTATAGACACTAGCGCCTCCCGCCAGTCAGATATTGGCATTCGTTTTCTTATGCTTATTTGACACTTCTCAATTTGTCACTATGCAATCCAAACAACTGTTTATTCTATAATTATATCCATTTAGATTTGAGATTATTATTGAAGGTATCTACGGCTCCATTTTCCCATTCTTCTTCATACTTATACAATTCGAAATTATGTATGATTGTACCATTCAAGTCCAGAAAGAAATCATGCTCATTTACGTTTCAAACGATAAGCATTCTTACTTCTTTTCAGCATCATTTTCCTCATCATGGCTCTTCACATTACTACAAATATTTCGAAATATGTGATTTAAGGTAATTTTGAAAATAATAATTTGTTCTTGAGCTAAGTGGTTTTTAAAATATTTATTTTGCCAATCTATTACGAGATTTAAGTATATTAAATAAATCATTAAAATTTAGAAGAAATTCATCTGTAGTACCTACATTATGGAAATATGTATTAATATCTGTTCTCGATAAATAAAGAGGAACAGCTGTTACATTGTTTCCACCTTTACACTGATAAATTTCGCAAATTATGCAACTTGGAATTTCGTCGAAATGGTCCAATTACAACTCTGGTTAGCAAAAAGATATCGAAAAAAATTATATATCATTAGAAAATCTACACTCTAGCGATGTTTATAAAAAAACAAAAGCTTCCTACCACCTTTACTTTTTTTTAAACGCATGAATTGTAATAATATGAATATTTAAGATATAATACATACTGTGAAAGTTGTGAAGTTATAACTTCTTGCATAAGTTAAAATAAGAAGAGACATGAAAATCAGGAAAATTGAAGAAAATGAAGTGAATTAATGAAGAAATGAGTCGTTTTAGAAAATATCTTGTTTAACAAATCAACAATTTTCTAAGTAAAATTGGGTTGGATGTCAGTAATTTACAAAAAGTTTTTGTCATAATAGTACAGCAAGTCAGCAATGTAAAAAATGAGATCAGGAGTTGTATGACAGCTATATATGATAAGGAATCAATCTGATGAATTTTAAACACGAAAAAAAAAAAAGGATTATGATAGAGTGGAGTGATAAACTCCACTTTAGTAATGAAAATAATGAATTTTGATCTTCTGCATTAGAAGATAATCTATAGGAAATACATCGAGGGAAAAAGAAGACATGTACCAACAAAATTAAAAGGAGTAACAGAAAGAGGCATATTCAAAATTTTCCTAATCTACAATTATTCTATATATCTCGTAACAGTAAATGATGACAGAGAGTTGAAAAGCTAAGAACAAATGTGCGAAAACATTTAGAAATATGGTCCCCTCAAAATTCTTTATACATATAATTAATATAAAATAGATACCTTCCATAGGACAGCTGTAAGCCTACATTTTGATGTTTAGGACTTGTTTTGAAAAGAATACTGTTCCCTTTTCGTTCTCTCAACGTTTTTGCTTCCATTAGAATGACTTGATAACAATATACTTTCAACTGGTTGTTGAGAAGCTAAAAAAATAAAACAAAAGTGTGTGGGTATGTATGGCAGTAGAAATGGCATTACCTCACCCAATTCAAACAAACATGTTTCTTCAATATTCAACAACTCTAAAATACCTTTGACATGGAGTGCAATAAACCATTAAGTTGCATTACAATGTATTCGCTAAGCTAAATTTACACTCAACCAAGTCATATCCATACAGGACTTTTCAGGAAAATTCTTCATTACTCATTCAGTTTCATTGGCAGATATAGTGTTGAATTTGTACAAAGTGATGAAATGGTAAGTGACTTGAAAGTTTTTATTCAAAAACTGGTAAGACAATAATTTGAAATAATGATGGAAACATGACATTGCTAAAGTTATTTTTTTCAGACTAGTTTGAGATTTTCAAAGGAAGTCACCTAAAATACTTAACAAAATATATGATTTAATATCAAATATTGATGAGCAACTACTAATTATTTTGATTAAGAGTAACTTTATTAGAAAAATATTAATATTTAGACAAATATCAACTCACTGGCAACATTTTTCATCAATTCATTGTAAACTACAAGTTACTTCTTCTTCACAATTGGGGTGGAGTCTCTTTAAATCAAACCAATCAAAAATTACTCAATATTTTATTTTCTTACCTCAGAAATTTGAATAAAAAAAGTAAGATGTGTCAGAACAATACGAGGATCTTTTCTATCATTTATTTAATGTGCAGAGATACCACAGTTCATTTGAATGATCTTTATCTTGCAATTCCATAAGGTAGGTACTCCAAAACTACTAAAGGTCCCCATGTGAATCCATCCAAACGCTCCTATTATATCAATCATTATATACAGGAAAATATTTTAAAAAAATGTGTTGTTGGGGATTGTTTTATCAAATTTCCAAAAATATTTCCTAAATGATAGAATCACTGCAAAAATCTTCAAAGCCGGGTAGATGCGGTTCTCTTGTTGCTACTTCAATAATCTAATTCTTTTTTTGTAACTTGACATTCACAGACGTTACAATACAAATTTCCAGGCCCAGTTCAGATCAAGCTACCATAGCGAAATTAGTAAATATGTTAGAGTACATACAATTCTTTTTTATTAGAGGCCATTTTGGTAAATGAGAAATCACGCTCCTTTACCTAAAAATAAATTATTTGTAAACTACTTCCAGTATTGGTCTAGTGCCTATACTTGTTATTAAAAGAGATATTCAAACACTTGCCAACACCTTAAAAGCATTTAGCTTGTTTAAATCATATTCAGCAACATAAAACATTGTGATGTGTACGTGAGTATTTTTATCAAATTACTTATTTAAAGGTGTAGAAAATGTGAAAAATAATTGTACATACCTACTATAAGAATCAAAATTTTAAAAATTTATACATTTTCAGTCAATATTTACTTCATTACATAAACTACATTCACTTAATCTTCACGTATAAAACTTAAACATAAGTAAGTTTTCCAACTAGATACCAATTCCGTTTCTAATATTATAATGAATTCCGAAGTTCCTTTGTTTGAAACTTTGGTTTACTTTGACCTTGGACGAATAAAAACGCAGCTGGCATGTTTGAATATAACTGAAGTCAACTTACAGTAAACCTCAATGTTGTCAAATTTTACAATTTATTTGTTTATTATCTGGATGCATGTTACGTTTCAAAAATATTTATTTATACATCGTAATAATATTAAAAACCAATAAGAATGTGGCTCTAGTTCTCACTAAATTTGGTTAATGGACAATATTTCCCACATTGATCTAAACAAAGATCAAGAAAATAATTTTGGCGAGAATGTTTATGAAAAAATATAAGCTAGGCAACATTGCTATGTAACTGTATTCATTTATGTTTTTGTTTTATCTAGCATAGAATGAATGTTTGAAAGAAATAATATCAAATACTAGTTTTATTTGAATACAAATTTACTATATACATGTACCAACAAATCTTCGATACGACGTTTCGTGCCTTCACGAGACAAACATATAGGTTTTTAATGAGGATATGCTTATTTATTATAATTATTAGTCAATTTAAGTCAAAAACAAGATGAAAGTAATGTGAAAACAAAAAACAAAGGCTAATAGATTAGCATGGCCAGCAACTTCAGTACTTTTATCAAGTTGAAGTGAAAAGTTTGTTTTATTTAAACTGTAACAGTGAATTTGACCGATTTTTTTGCTTCCTTCTCAGTGAATGAAACTTCAGTTTCTAACCTACAGAGTGTTCTGTTCCTTTTTTAGCTATCAATATGAATAGGCGATAAGATGCAAATGTAGCTTGTCTATTTTTCTCACCAGAAATTGATGTTTTCGTTATTGAGTTTGACTTTAAGAATTCTTTTTCTTTGTACTGAAAGAAATACATATGTTTTTTTGTGAAAAGTCTTTACAGTTTTGAAGGTTTCATACTCTCATCAGCAAATACTTCGAAACATAAAACACACTGAAGTAGCAGGTTGTCATCTGTGCCAGTAACCACAAAAACCATATTTCAAATAATCAGCAATGTTCTTATGGTTCGGTTTTGCCTTCTTAGGGACTTCTTTTAAAAATTCTAAACTAGCCTAATAAAAATAAGTTTTGCATTGAGATGTTTATTATTATAAATTATTAATAAATGAATTTTGCCTTATCACTTGTTTTTAAATAAGTACTTTTAAGGCAATTACCATTTAACCGATCTAATCACTTTGTACAAATTAAACATTATATGTGCAAATCGAACTAAACGAGTAATGGAGAACTGTTCTGAAAAGTTTTGATTGTATGTGACTTGGTTGAGATATTATAGATTATAAGGGAGACTAGCTAAAACGTTCAAATAAAATGATTTCTTTCTGAACTTGATTGATACAATCATACATAATTTAGAATTGTATAAATATGGAGAATTGGAAAATGGAGCCGAAGATAGCTCCAATAATGATCTTTAACTCGAATGGATACAATTATGGAATAAACGTTTGATTGAATGGAAAAGTGTTTATTATTTCATAAAGTACGCGAGGACAATTTGTGTGCTGTATTTACTACTACCTACTGCTACCACCACACTCACTATTATACTGTCTGACGCCGGTTTCGATGTACTCCTCTAGTTTCTATGTGATTTGTACAAAACAAACAAACAAACAAAATATTACTGCGTATAATTTGATATCAGATGGTTATTTGATTGAATTAGTAACTCACTAAAGGTATTGAACAAAATATGTAATTTGATCCATTTGGTCGAAAGATACAAAAAACTACAGGAAGAAGTGATTTATAAGATATCTACTGATTTTGGTATTTGTAATAACTGCAAAATTATCAAAGGATTATTTCTTAAAGGAAAGATTATCATTACTCTGACTGAATTAGAACAACTCTAAAATTCAGTGGTAAGTTCAATAATTACTCATCTTGTACTGGATACTGTGAACAATTTGAAATTATTATTATAATTATTTTCTAGTTTATGCTCTTTGAAAAATAGCAAATGAATGCTCTCAAATTTTTTCGATAATAATATAATGGGAATCGTATAGAACTGCTTTTGTTACTTGCCATTTTTCTTGATTAAAAAATTTCTTATAATTAAAAATCACATTGTTAACAGAAGTTAATTTGAAATTAGAATTTTCTCTATATAGAAAAATTGTTTCTGATTTTGTATAATAGTGCTCGTTTCTATAATTGATCTTCACACAAATGTTTTTGTAATCCATTTACTTAACACACTTTATCTGTCTTGATTGAACTTCTCAGTGAATATGTAACTAAATCCTAATTTTAATGTACGGACAAAAATAATTATTGAAAATTGTGAAGTTATTTTGGTTTTCTAGAAAATCCCAGTGTGACAGATTTTGTATAGAAATTTTAAAACTTTGACTTATATTTTGTATTGATGTCTTATACCTTGTTATTTTCAAACTAAAACTATTTAGATGATGTTTCTGTTTGCCATTGAACAAGAGAATTGTTCAGAAAATGGGAAAGTTTTGAAATTAAGAAAAAAGAAAGATCGTTTTAGTTCCATAAAAGGTTATTAGTTTTGCAACTATAAATATTAGTAAATAATAGTAATCTTTTTGTATTTACTCAACCTCTAAACAGAACTAAATTTGTTTATTTCAAAGAAGATCTGTGTATATTTTAGGATTTAGCTTTACTTCGTTTATTTTATATGTATGTTTTAATACAATTTCATTGTTGTTCTATTTTATACTGTTCACTCCTTTATTGTATGAGCAGCTTGAAATTGTTGTCACTATCGACTTGGGCTCCCCTGTGGTGGTTATTCCGAAACCCGATGGGAGTGTCCCACATACTTTTTCAAGCTGGATCCATATTAAGCATATTTGCTTTCGAAAGTATACCAGCGGGGCAGTGTCATTCAAACTATTACCAACCATAGAGGCATGTATAGGATGAACCGATTGAGTATCGGTATAATAACAGCTCTTTCTGAAATGTTGATGAGGTGAGTGAGAACTGTATCCCAGACTACTCTAATAAATATCGATTTTTTCTCTATTTGTTTCCCCTGTAATATGTGAATTTTATTTTTTTATTTAAGGATAAGGTTGAAACTGTTGAAATTAGGCATAAAAAATGATTTGCATAAAATTAAAAAAAAATGATTTTATAACAAACTTTATTGAGAAAATTAACAAATTTTTATCAAAAATTAGAATTAAAATTTTTCCTTCAAATCACGACACCATCACTCAAAAGTATCTTTCTGCTATTCTCCTCATATTTCATCCTCCTTCTCTTCTTCATCCTCCTCTACTTCTTGCTCTTCTTCTTCTTCTTCGTAGTCTTCCGCCGAAGATTCCGTCTCATCACCCAACTTCGCGCGTTTCTTATGTTTACCGCCGCCATCCTCACTCGCGTATCTCTGTCGCTTCGTGTTTCTCAAAGATTTCGCATATCTATGTATGAAGCTGTACTTTTTCAGTCTGTCGAGCAGCTTCATTTCGACGGCTTCTTTAGCCTGTTTGTCGGCTACGTCCATCCTGAGTTTGAGTTTATTGAATTTATCGTTCAGCACAAGGTTATCGTCGATATTTTTCAAGAACGGTTTCGAATTTTTGGCCTTCACCCAAGATCTAGTCACCGCGTCAGAATCGAAAAATGTCACGTGGTAGTGCGTCTGAAAATAATCGTTATCCGTCAATTCACAGTGTGACTGACTCCATAGATCGAATACCTTGTGTCGTTTCAAGAATTTTATCGAAATATATTAGGAAAAAAAGGCGATTAATCACCCAGTATATGGCCATCAAAATTTACAAATTAAAAAAAAAAAATAAAGCTGTATACGAGTTTACAAATTTCCCACTCTCCACTTTCAGTTGATAAAAAGAACCGCACTCTATTTAAGGTAACTTGAAATTTATTTCGATTTCCACTCCAAATGAAATATTGGAATAAGTAAAAAAATCACCCTGTATATAAGGTATCCTAATAATTTCGATATTAAAACAAAATCATCCTGTACGTGACATGAACTAAAAAAATTGTACTTACAACACTAACCTAATGAAAGTGACCAAGAGAAATATTAGACTTACCGGTTCTAAGGAATCTTTCAAGCAAAAATAATTCTCGATTTCCGGATCATCTTCCACCATAGCCGGCCACCATGGATAATCTTCGATTTTCGCCCAGACGATGCTACCCGCGTTATATTTATTAAATATCATCAGCTCCTTTTCTTTATCGTCGATCGATTCTTCCTTGATTTCGCATCTATTATACCTCCCATCTGTATTCATCCAACAATACCATTTGTCAGATAGATCCAGGGGATCTTTCACGTCGGGCAGGTATCTATACTTATCGCAAGAGTCGCAATACACGTAGAGACCGACGTTTCTGAATTCTTGAAGTAATCTCATTTTCTCGTAGAAGCTCTCGTTCAAAAAATCCATATGTTCCTCCTCTTTCGCATCTTTTCAGTTTAGAACTTCCTTGGAATTGGCGTCGCTACAGTTCATTGGTGGTGATGAATCGAACTTATCTGCAGGAGTCACGATAATGTTTGTATCGTTAGCATCTTTTTCCTCCTTTGGAGCTTGGAACGATACCGTTGAGTTTTGGTCTTGATAAGTTTGTTTTTTCTTCTCCTTAACCATTTTCAACCAGTTATTGAATTTTGTCACTACCAAATTTTTGTAATACAAATTGGTTTCTTTACTCAAAGTCGACGGCATTTTAAAACTTCTACAATTTTAATATACAAATAACACTTATTAACCGTCTTACTTTCATTCACTTAAAAAAATATTTTTGACAATTGTTGACTTTTGAAATTTAAGCACTTTGAAATGTTTATCTCGTTAACCAATCGAAATCAATTGATGATATCTTTACGTATATTTAAGAAAAAAACGATTTTTCGCGTTGAACATCACGAAATAAAACCGCTATAATTACGATGATTTAACTATCTGAAACAAATAAAATGAAAATATGTAGACATATATGTAATACCAACTGTCCATATAGGAGTCTTACCTATATGAGTAATAATAGTATAACCATTGTATAAAGAATATTCTTTATACAATGTTATTACAGTATGTTAGACAACGTATTATAACAAAAATAATATTTTACAACGTTGCATAGAATATTTTTTGTGTTGAAAGTTAAAATGGCAACATGCTAGTACGCTGTGAAGTTGGCTCCTAGTGATATTAGACAGTTTAGGTTATTGCATATCTGTCTTTATATTAAGTTATAACAATAAAAAGGATATTTTTATTCTAATAATACTAAAAACAACAAGTTATAGGTCCGAGACTTTTCACTGTATAAATAAATAATTCGGATTACGAAACTAAAAACGAAAATTCATTATAACAAAAAACTTTTCTGGAAACTGTAATATAAATGGAATAACTTTAAAAGCATATAGAATTATGGACTTGGTTATAAACCGCATAGGTACCGAGTAGTATTCATGATTATGAATATATAAAAACATACATTTGTACATACATACATACATAACACATATTATGAGCTGTACTGGTAAATGATGAAATATTTGAAAAATTGTCTAGGCTGTATGAAGGAGATACAGGACAATTAAAAGGTAAGGTCACTCAAAAATTTTTCAGCTATATCTATAAGAGAAATGACATTCAATATATCTGTATTCATAAGCGATAATAATAACCACAATGAGAGGCGATGAGTACACATTTAAAAACTAGAAGATCAAAGCATACAAACAAAACATGACATAAGCGTAAAAGGTATTGGAAACAAACATTTTGATGAATGCTTTCTTCAGAATGTTATAATATTTTCACTGGAACACAAAAGTTAAGTGTCAGACTGGATAATAGAATACATAAAAATGGTTGAAACTAAATTTGATACAAAAGTTCATTAAGTAAGATCGGAAATGACGGAGAATATACGAGTAAACGAATGAAAGAATATATGAAAAAATGAGGTACTATTCTTGATTATACTCCTGAAAACTTCCCATAACTTAATGGAAAATTGGATTGAGGGTAAACCTTGGACAATAAGAAATCTAAGTGTATTTGGCTCAGATGCGAGGATTTGGCGAGGATACTCGAAAGGATATCTGCTCTGGAATAAAATTGAAATACATGATATAAAAATAATTAGGATATTAAAAGATAATGAAGAAACCAGAAGTCAAAAACAAGATGAAAGTAATGTGAAGAAGAGCCACGATGTGGAAAATGATGTTGAAAACAAAGAACAAATAACTGTAAAGTGAGAAGTGTAAAATAATATTGAGGAGAACAAGGAACAGGAAATGAGGAAATCAAAAAGAAAAATTTCTGACCTATTGTGATTTTCCAACAAAAACAATATTATTTCCTTAAGAAGCTTGAACAATCTTGACAGCTCTTTACCTCTTGAGAGCCACCGTACTTCACAATGAAGCAGGAATGCTTTGTGCTCACTTCCCATTTGATCACACAGAATAGCAAAAAGTCAGCAAGTTAGCAAGCAACTTCAGTACTTTCATAAAGTTGATTTGAAAAGTTTTTTTTCAAAACTGTAACTGTGAATTTGAGTGATTTTTTTATTTTCTTTTCAGTGAATGAAACTTCAGATTCTACCCTAGAGAGTGTTCTGATCCTTTTTTAACTGTCAATATGAATAGGTGATATGATGCAATTGTAGCTTGTCTATTTTGCTCACCACAAATTGATGGCTAATGAAGATGCTTATAGAATACAAAATGGGGAAAGTGAATCGAATAATAGAGGTAAATATTTAATTACAATAAATATATGTAAAAACTTATGATATACATATTGATTGGTTGATTGTACAATGAATTGACACTGAGAACATACACACAGCTGCCCAAAATTTGTTAAATAAACAATTCATCAAAGTAAAAGTCCTTAAAAGATACTGGAAGAATATTCACATTGAGAAATCCAAGACATGTACTACTATTACCACACTCACTATTTCACTGTCTGACACCTGTTTCAATGTTCTCCATTAGTCTCTATGTGTTTTGTATAAAACAAAAAAATATTACCGAGTATAATTTGATTCAAGATCGTCAGTTGATTGAATTAGTAAACTCACTCTCTACTCAATAACAACATTCTGTAGGCTAATGTAAAAGGCTTTTCTTGTTTGAATTTCCCGCCTCCCAACTGAAACGGCAACACTGCACATGTCAATAGGCAGTGTTGTTTTATTACTATTATTACTATATCTATACACGAAAAAAATGCTAACAATAATTTATTCAATCTGCTTAAGTTATTTAAACAACTTTTTTTATTAACAGCAAGGACACGGAGGTAAACGTATCAATAGTTTTGGAGCTCAACGAGGTCTGAAATTTTTATAAAAAAATTCAAGTATATCTTATATGAATGAATAATCTACATACCTTCAATTTCAAACACATATATAAACATTTTTCTTCAAAACAATTAAAAAACACAATTAAGATCTTTACTTCACCAAATGGTTTGTGATAACCTTTTGAGAATGTAAATAAATGATTCTGTTAATGTAAAACGGTCGGTTAAACTTACATTCTGGTCCACATTTCTTAGAAGCACATTTTAAGCATTCTCCAAAGCAACCATGGCATCTTAAATTCAAGCAGTTACAAAGACCCATTTTTGATTTATTTTCATAAAATGTTGACGGCATTGCTGCGTCAAACGGGATTTATGTTCTTCGTGGAAGAAAATCGTTATTTATAATATGGTTTTTTTCATTTATTTCAATCGGTATCTTATACAGATTCGATGTCGGTAGACTTGCGGAATCAAATCGCCATGATCTTTATTTATATATTCATATATTGTGGAGAATTTCGACTGGATGCTGTAGGTCTGAAGGATTTAAATCGGATTAATGTTTTTCTTGAAAGCATCTTGTAAGATTTTTCAGTTTGTGGTTTTGTTGTAAGTGAATATAGATATATTTTCGAGATCAAATCTTACTTTCTTCTTTTTGGAGGGCTAACGTTTTCATTCAGTGCTCTGACTCCACTGGATATTGACGGTATTGCGGAATTATACTGATACGTCTTAACTAGACATGATTTTTTCCTTAGAGGTTTATCGTTATTTTCCTAAATAAAAATATTTTCAAGACCAAGAAACTAATTTTGGTGAAAAAGTTTATGAAAATATATAAGCTAGGCAAAATTGTTATGTATCTGTATTCGTTTGCGATAAAATGGCTGCCTTTGTTTACTAAATACTGAGAAAGCATTTTGAATAGATTTGTTGGAGTGAAATATTTTTGAGTGTTTAGATATTGTTCAAGTGATATATTAGTCTTAGTTTCAAATTTTAGTAAAGCTTTTTATATTTCCCCATTCCAGTCATATGGTTAAATTAGTTACTTACAAAACTCTACAGAATAGGATACTCGAATAATGTATATTTTGACTTATAATATTATTATGAGGAAAGCAGTAGTCAAAAACAAGATGAAAGTAATGTGAAGAAGAGCCATGATTAGGAAAATGATGCTGAAAACAAAAAACAAGAAACAGAAAAGTCAAAAGTGTAAAATGAAGAAAGAAAGAACAAGAAATAAGGAAATAAAGAAGATAAAATTATGCCCCATCGCGTAATTTTACAACAAAAACAATCATAATTCATTAACAAGCCCAAACAATCTTGACAACACTTTCACTCATTTCATCGCACAGAATGGAAAAAAGTCGGGATTGCTTAGGCTGCGACTTAATGAAATTTACAATCTTCACTGTATTATCAACCGCCGCTGGCTAAATTCTTTTTCTGTTCAAAGTCAAATGCCTTTAAATTTATTGTTATGCTGCAGTTTTGTTATTTTTCAGTTTTTAGGGAAAAATAGATTAGATAGTTACATATTTTTATCGCATTCCTACATCACAATCGTTGTGAAGAAGTGATTCATGAGTAAAAATGCAAATAAAATTTGAAAACATTATTTTTTTGGCCAGCTTATATAATATCAACAAAATACTTTATCAAAATAAAAAACATACAATATTATCACCTTTGCATAAAAAGTACCAACTCAATACTCAACGAAAAGTATGGATATCAATCAGTTGTTCTACAGTTTACAGACTAGGTACCTAATCATTATAATTACCTAATTATAAAATAATCTTTCTTGCTTTCTGAGTGGCAAATTTATCAATAATTTCCTTAAAACCTATTTTTTCACAGATTTCGAATTTAATTTGAAGAGAGATTTTCTTTGAAGAACCACTCTATTTTTCAGAATACTCATATTTTTTCTTGGCCTTCATCAGTATATCAAAATCAGAACTGCTGAGATTTCCTGCAAAGTTTCTAATTTTGATGGAACCTTAATACCAATGACATTATAAGAACATTTTTCTTGTTGGTTACAAGAGTTATTCATACTTTCAGAAGTAGAAAAAGAAGTTTCAGGTGAGTGAAATAATTGAATTTCTAAAAATTTGGATGAAGCGAATCTTTCAGACTGATGTAAACTACAAAATCTGCAATAAGTATGCATTAACAACATTTTTCCAACAAACAATAAATACCTTTCAGATGTTGAACTTAAACACTGCCAAGAAGTACCCGGTTTAATATCCCCAAATTTAACATAACTATTGCCCGAAAACAAAATTTTCTGTATATAAGCTAATTCTTTTATCAGTTACACATTCTTTTTCAAAAATATTTTCACAAATATAAACTTCTGATAAATCTTTTTACTGTATTTTCAATGCATCTAGCTACTTTTGTCTTTGCTCTACAATAAAAAAAAAGAGTAATATGTCACTTGAAAAATATCTAAACACTGAAACAATGACAGCCATTTTATCGCAAACGAAAACAGATACATAACGATGTTGCCTAGCTTATATTTTTTCATAAACATTCTCACCAAAATTATTTTCTTGGTCTTGAAATTATTTTTGTTTAGATTAATTGTGGAAAATATTGCTCATTAATCAAATTTAGTGAGAACTGAAGCCAGATCATAATGATTTTAATTATATTACGATTTATAGATAAATATTTGACAACATTGAGGTTTACTGTCAAACCACAAGTTTACAAAAATCGTGTAAAAATGAGACAGCAACTGAAATAGATGAAGAAAGACCATTTCGATTCGAAGCTATCAGTCTAACAACATTCATAGAGAAAAGGAACTAGGAACATCAATCCAATTTAATACCGCAAGAGGAAAATAACGATAAACCTCCAAGGAAAAAATTATGTCTAGTTAAGATGCCTCGGTATAATTCCGCAATCCCGCTATTATCCAGTGGAGTCAGAGAACTGATATAAATAGAGAAAGATCATGGCGACTTGATTCCGCAAGTCTACCGACATCGAGTCAGTATAAGGCACAGATTGAAATAAATGAAAAAAACCATTGCATGAAAGAGCCGCTTCATCTAAATTTTCCTAAATTGAATTATTACACTCATCTGAAACTGTAAGTGCTTCCAAGAGTGAGACTCTCTAATAACCAATAAGAAAAATGTTCTAATAATGTCACTGATATTGAGATTCCAATAAAAAATAAAAACAGGAAACAAACATGAATACTGATGTATTACCCGAAGCAAGGGACCTATTGGGTACTTCATTTTACAAGGATAAGGAAAAACTAATTAGTGGGGACAGATTTTTAAAATTCAAATTCTTTAAAAACATTTTTTAAACATCTCATCACCTAAGAAAAGCTTTTTATATTTCCCGATCCTATCGTATGGTTTAATTAGTTAGTAATGTTGTTCGACTTGGAAATAATGAAGGAGTTAGAGCGGAAACAAAAATATATTTACATTCATACAAAATTAAAACAATACATATTTTCTACGAAAAGGATTTTAGTGATCTCAAATATTTGAGTTTATCTACTCGAAAGTAGCTTTAGCATAGGCTAAAGTGAGCTAACCGTATCCTTGTTTTGGAGTACCTATTATAAAAAAAAGAAAGGCATGCCAAAAAATTTATTAAAACTTAAGGTACTCATTGTTGCAAAATTAAGTTCATTCTTTTTCTTCTTTCAGCTAACTTATTTATAATTTCGGAGGCATTTAATTTTATCGCGATATTTCCATGCACACTCATAAGCGCGAGGCCTGTAAGCCTCTCGTCTCCCATTCTATTTCTTAAGTACGTTTTTAGCCTCTTAAGAGTGGAAAAATTGCGTTCAGGCGTGGCAGTTGACACTGGAAGTGTCGCTAAGATTTGAAGAAGCTTCTTAACCGTTGGGAAAAAGAGTTCGTCATCATAGCTTCTAATACGGTAGAGGGCTTTTCCTGATTAGACCAATGATTGTGCCAGAGCTCATACTCGCTTACCAAACCTTTTATTTCCACTTCACTAAGAAATGTTGCTCCTATCCCTACTATACATTTCTTTGCTGCTTCGGTATTTTGAGTCTGGTTAGGCAGAAGCAATTGAATTTTTGAAATTGCTTCTTCGTGAGACTTAAAGCGAGCATCAAGCTCGGTGGTTACGTGTTCGATAAACGGGTAGAACACATTTCGTCGATAATAAACTTCAGCAGTTTGACCTCGTATATTACTGCGATTTATTTGTCTACCACTTACTCTTGGAGCACTTATATCAGTGGAACTCAACTTTCTTGCTTCCTCAAAAAGATTTGAGAATTCCTGTTCATTACGTAGGTTCTGCAAGGTGGTTTTAATTGTTGTCACATAATTACAAGTATTAGCTAAGTCAATATTGACTTTTTGCAGGACACGGCTCAAATCTGATGTATAAGAGAAAATTTTCTTTAAAACTATCATTGACACTATAAACTGGCTATTTTCCATTGCGACTTGCAACTGGTAAGCTTGGGTTGCTACTTCCCTTTCCGACTCTTGGAGAGCTTGAAGTGTAGCAAGTACCACGGGAAACATCTCGGGAAACCTTTCAACGGCTGTGTGTTTCTCCGTCCAGCTTGTCTCACAAAGCGAGATAAGGGTTGAATGAGGTGCTCCAATCTCGTCCGCAGTTTTTTTTAGAAGGCCATCTCGGAGTGCTGATTGTCTAAAGAAGTTAATTATGCTTTTAATAGTCCCGATACAGTTTCTGATTGCAGGGATCTGGCAAGAATGAGCCAAAACAAAGTTCAAAGTATGAGCTGCACAGTGTACGAACTGTGCTCGGGGATATTTATTCGTAATTATGGTTCGCATGATCGTCGAAGCGAATAAGAGCCTTTCCAGAAGAGCAGTCAACATAGCGAAGGCAAAGTGACAGCTGTTCATGACACATCCTGAGTTTCGTCGGCAAGTATAGCAAATAAACCTGACTGTTTGACTCTACCTATTAGTTCCTCTTGAATAGCACTTCTACATAATTCAATTATTTCATTTTGAATAACGGACGATGTGTACATAGCCCTAGTATGAGTACTTTGAGTAAGTAAGTGATTTTTAAGAACTTCATCACCAGATCGTGCTCGAAAACGAAGTAGTGCGCGAAAATTTCCATCATTATTTAACGGATCTATAATGCCAATTTCACCAGAGTCTTGATTTCCCCTCAAAGACAACTCTTGACGTCCGCAAAATAAGATTGTGTCTATTATGGCACACAGCCTCTGTCTGTTTTCTTCGGCAATGATTTTATTTTGCGCATTAAATGATTCTGTAACATCACGGGATTGACCTTCCATAACACTTGCGAAATTGCTTGCCCGTTCAACAGCATATTTATGGTAAATTGTATTTCGATGTTGTTCGATCTTCTCCAGAGCTTTTTTCCAGTTATTAAATGGCTTTGTGACAAAACTTCCAAGTTTTTGATCACCGCGACCACTTTCGGCCTGTCCAAACAAAACGCACATTTTGCATAGTGCCCCTTGTACTATATTTGAATAAGCTAACCATGGGTTCTTTTGGGTCCAATGACGTTGGAAACAAAGATTAGTGTTACCAGTGACGGGAAACTTAAAAGTCTCAGGAGGGGTCCAGGTTTCTTTCAAAGCTTTTAATTTTTCATTATCATTTTTTGGAGCTTTTGACACATATTTGCCAATATCGTACTCGTCTTCCATTATAACAGAATCCAGGCTATCTAAAAAGAAAAACACGTTAAAGATGGGTGTGAGATTAAAATTAAAATAACTTACTGTGGCCTGTTTCATCTTTGTTCTTAGAGCTGGAGGGAATTGAAGCATCTGTATTGATATCCATACGCACACTGGGGTGTACTTTCATTGATTTGCGAGTTCGATTCGTCGTTGGTTTTCACCTTCTTTGGAAAAAATGCCAAAAGCGACTGCTGTGAAGTACGTTTCATTTTTCTTTCACTAAAATATAAAACAATTTCTAGTGTAAATGCATAGAAAGTTACGTGTTTTCTAATAATAAAATAGCTTGAATTATAAAAGGACCGGTGTTAGACTTAGGCACCTTATAGCTACAGAGGTACTGACACAGTGACATTTCAGGCAAATGGACAGACTACACATGTAACAATTATTGTTATCTTGTACACTTCTTGAAAGGGCGGCTATGCTTATGACCTCATCGATCTCCACATTTGGTTAGCAGCTAACATATTTTTATTATGCTGCTTCCTTTACTGTATGTAACGTAGCATTGATCAGGAATGTAGTTCTTATATTCAGGAATGACAAGTCTATAAAAATCAGTACCTTCGACTGGGCGAATTAGCAATGAAATACATGACTATTTCAACCACTAGTACACCGTAGGAAGAGAATGTTTTTGGCGGCGCGGGTGTAACAAAACTTGAGAAATATGACTACATAAAAATATATATGATTTTAATTTTACATAGAAACATTTATAGCTAACTGATAATAAGTTATGCTGATCGGCCGCCGATCCACATATGTTGAATTTACGTAATACGTAAATAAATACAAAATACATGTGCATACTCTTTTTTTATAAAGACTTGTGACTGATCATCATTTTACCAATGAAAAAAAGAAAAAGCAGACTCTAGCAAATCGAGCGCCGAACTTAAGCAAAAACGTCATTTTTAAACCTAAGTAAATACAGGTAAACATGAACTTTTTTATATATTAAATCACACATTTATAACTATACTATGTATTGTAACTTATAACTCGGAGATCAGTATTATGTGAAGTGACTAATAAATGTAACGTTCCCAAGTGTACTCAATTAAATACTTTTTTCATCCATAGATGGAATCATATAGGCAGCTATATATAATGTCACCACCTCTATTATGTAAGTTCAGTGAGTTTTGCCATCTGCTTAGCGCATTAATTCTTTTTTATGTTGATTTTTAAGTTAGTTTTAACGTAACAGCAATTACATTATTAAATAAGTATATGTTAGGGAACTATAGATACTTACCACAGAGTTTCCAAGCTTAAAAAATTGCGCAGCACTCAAAAGTTTACTAAATTTGCACAATATAAACAAAATGAAGAAAAACACCAAACGTATGTCGCACAGCTACTTTATCGCGATCACCACAAACTTTGCAAGTTCAAAAAACTTCGCAACACTAAAAAGTTTGCTCAGTTTGCACAATATAAACAAAATAAAGAAAAACAATACACATAAGTCGCACAACTACTCTAGTTTATTCAGTACATAAGACTTGAGACTGTTGTTGACGTCCCACTCCCACGTACCCACGTTGCAGAAATCAAACGCGGAGTGGAAGACATGCAGCCACCTTATTGGTCAGCAATCGCCGTACAAATTTTCCTCCAATGCTGCTGATACATAAGTGCATTCAAAATAAGTTTGTTTACTTTAAGTCTAGTTTTTAGATTGAATAATTGTTTACGTAGAAGAATGATGATAATAATTGTATGCATGGACGGTTCTATTGGGGGGGGGGGCTCAAACCCCCTAAACCCCCCTCCCTTATATACGTTGTTGGGGTAGAATATTGTTGCGTATCGTAAAAAGAATAGATAGAAAATTTTTGGAGACTCTCAAAAACAGCAGTGAGCGAAGAATTAGTTAAAATAAAAAAATTTGGTTGTTGTATTATACTTGTAGTTTCTAAAATTAATATTCATCATAATAGAAGGGTGATAGGAAATCAACAAAATTTCGACTGGGAAAATGTGAAAAAAAACCTGGAAAAATCGGGAGGAGACGAGTACTTGATTTTCAATTTTTACTGGACACCCTATTTCAAGAAAAGTTGTAGATGTAACGTATAAAAGTATGGACTAATGTTGACTCGTTTTTCCTGAATTTTCTGTATCTGAGTTGAGAAGCTATGTGCACATCCATGTACTCTGCTTGGAGTTGAAGGTAAAGTTATTCCAAGTTTCTCAGACAGAACTAAAACACTGAATGAAAACTTTTACGAGAGACTAGAGTGCAGGAAAGCACATTCATTACTTCCTCTACCTTCAGTTGAACTATCAAGAGCTTCTAGAAGAGCGGGGAGTGCAGGAAGATGTTTCATTAAGGTCAACACAGTTTCGAGCATTTCTATACACCTTGTTTTACACAGTGACTTTGAACTATATTTACCTGGCTCAATTCAATCGGAGATAGGGACAGTTGCTGTATACTACAAGAAGTTAAATCTTGGAAATTCTGGTTTGGACTTTCTTAATTATTCCACTCATTTTCATCTTCCATTATTGTGACAAACTCTAGACTCTTTTCGATTCGATTTACTTCGGCGCAAATTCTGAAGCTAGATATACTGTGAAATTCCCTTCACACACTGAAGGTTAGGTTAGGTTAGGTTTCGTGCCCGGAGAGGAGGTAGGAAGTGAGTCGGCCCAAATCCTCGATGCGAGTTCTCTGGGATGGGGTTTGGTCTACCCGACACGACGTGTCCCAATGGCTCATAGGGTGTCTCCGAAAGGAGTGGTCGGTCCTGAGTCGCTCAACCTTTTTGTAAGAGGAAACGTGACCGACCAACCTTCTCGGATAGGTGATGAATAAGGAACAAATGCGTTCCCCAATAATTGACCGCCCGCGGACCAAAAAGACATAGAGGAGTAAACCTCGAGAAAAGAATCCGTAATCCTACGTTGTGAGCTACCGTGGCTACAGGATGAATGGTTGCGCGGAGTCAGTCTCGAACGTGTGCCTCTGGGGATACCTGGCGACCTCCCCAGAGTATTTTAGCCTTAGCGAGGTAAGGGCGCACTGCCTCGCCGGACTTTTCACACGTCCCAACTCGTGGGAACCAAATGGAAAACCAATTAAAACTTAAACTTAAGAAGGAAGAGGAGAGAAGAAGGACTGTGGAAGAAGAAGTCAGGAGAAAAGAAGAAGAGGAAGAAGAAAGAAGGAAATTTGAATGGGAACTAATACAAAGACAAAGAAAGAACAAAAAAATAAACAGAAGTACTTCTCTTCTTCCAACGATATTGGAAGAAGAGAAAGAAGAGGTGAAAGAACAAGAAACAGGAGGAGACGAAAGTAGCGAAGGGGCGCTACTTAATAAAATTATGTTTGGAGTAGAATCGGGGAAAAAAAGGGTAAGGAAGGAAAGTAGAGTAGAGGGAGAAATTGAGAATAAAAAAGAAAAAAAAGAGGGAGAAACAACAACGGGAGAGGAGGAGGAAATAGAGAATAAAATATTGGAAGTCAAAAACACTCGTGGGATTCGTATGGATTCATTTAACAAACAAAACAAAAAACGTCGTAGGAGGAATATCTCGTCGGAGACAGAGGCATCTCTGTCTCACGACAGAAAAAGAAAGGTAGTTGATGAGGAATGCACGTCGTCTTCTGGCGAAGACGACAATAAAATATTTGATGAGGAGAAAAAAACGGTCGAGGATGACCTCGCCCGGGAGCTCTTCGAGCAGGAGCTAATCCAAAAACATAAAGAAATGGTTAACAAATCCTTCGCATCTGTCAGACAATCGACCATGATGGAGGAGGAAGTTGAAGAGGAGAAGGAGTCAAGCGACGAGTTTGACTTCAGAAAGACTGACCTATTCTCGATCCTACTAGGTATCGAGAAAAAGGTCACCACACCCTATTGGTGCCAAAGCACCAATAAAGAAGAAAAAAAAGCCAAAAAAAATCCTGGAGGGAGGAATTCTCCAGGAACGAAGAAACAGCCCCAGAGGCTATTAAACGAAAGCTCAGCGAGGTCGAACAGATCCTCGCGAGCCTTAATATTGAAAACGAAGATATTAAAAGGAGGATGGGGGAAATGAGAACCCACACAAAAAGATTAAACAAGGCTACAGATGGAAAAAATACATCCGATATTACATTAAGCGGCATTAAATGTAATGAATGCCGGAAAGAAGCCGAAAAGATTAAAAAAGCGGAGGCTACCAAAAAAATAGTGGCAGCCTTGGAAAAGGGAGGTTCCTTCAAAGATTTTGAAGGAATCAAAGATAAATTTTGGGAGGACAAAGTGTTCTCCAAAACCAAGATTCTCCCTATGAGGAGCCAAGACGCGCTGGATAGAAAGGACTGTATGGTCCTAATAAATCCAAGCACTGAAAAAGAGTCGGAGAATATGACTCCTGACATCAGGGAGCTAGCGGAAGCCCTTAATCCCGGGGATTTCGAGGTTATCGAGAATTCGGTAACCTCCTTAAAAACAAAAAAAGCCTGGAGGCATTATGTCGCCAGACTTAATGGAGAACCCGGTAAAGATTTCAAAATGATCAGCGCTATGGTCGGGCAGAACCTGGGCGAGGACACGAATGTCCTCATACTCGGTGGGGAGATAGCTCTCACGAGGAAAATGATTCACTGCTCACTGCTAAAAGCGGTGGAAACTATAATATGATTATACACCCGAGAGCCTCCAGAGATAAGAGGTCGGAGGAGGGGGAATCTGTCCTGGTCAGGACAGGAGACAGGCCCTTCGCCGAAGTACTGAAAAGTATGCAAGAGAAAGTTGACGTTGCGAGCCTCAACGTCAACATTAACAAGAAAACAAATGGCGGTGACATTGTCATCCGCCTCAAAGGCAGGGGTCAGGCACAGATCCTAAAAAATGCAATAATGAATAAAATGGAGGAGGTCAGTGTAACGACCAGAAATAGGGGGACGGTCTTTAGCGTCACTGACCTTGACCCGACGGTCACCTCGGGGGAGGAGAAAACTAAGGTCGTAAAACAGACCGGCCTAGCAGGCTTGGTCAAAATTAAATTGTTTAGAAAAACAAAATTCGGAGGGCAGATGTGTCCTCTCTCCGTTCCGAATAACAAAGCCGGCAAGTTAAAAGAGATGGGAACCATCAAAATAGGATGGTCGGCATGTAGGGTGAGGGAGCGAATAGCCCCTCTGAGGTGTTATAGATGTCTGGAATACGGACATAGTCTGACCTCCTGTAAGGGGGAGGACAGAAGCAAACAATGCCTCAATTGTGGCGGGCTCAACCATAGAGCCCAGGACTGTAAGGCCGTAGCGAAATGTATGGCCTGCAAAGTAGAAGGACATAGGATGGACACCATGAGGTGTCCAGAATATAGGAAATTAGTCCTTGAGAACAAGGACTAAAGAGGTCTAAATCTATAAAATGGACAAAAGGTCCTTTTACAACCTCTTTGTCCAGGATCTAGACCCCAAAAGAAGTAACCCAGATTTTAATATGTTAGTAATCGTCGCTGTTGCTCCAAGGTTCCGGCAATATACACCGGAGGCCTATTTTAGAATGTTGTCGTCGGTTGATCCCTATACTCTCAACACGACGACAACAAAGGTTTTATTTATTTTTTATTTATATATTTATTTTATATTTATTTATTTATTTATTTCATTTTATCCTATTTTAATCTAGATTTTGGAAGAGCATACCCCGACCATTATTACAAAATCCCAACTAGGATACCTTCGGTTATTCATAAGATTAATATTAGAATAAATTTCCCATATGATGATAGCCCGGGGTCACGTATCTTGCTGCACAGCGTGGTGAGAATGTGGGCCTGATACAAGCAAAATAGCTAACGATAAAAAAATAGGCAAAAACCAGATAAACGTACTGCAAGTGAACATGGGGAGGTCCAAGATAGCGCATGATATCGCCTTTGACGAAGCAAACAAACATCACATCGACGTTATGATAATATCCGAGCCAAACAAAAACATTGGTGAATACCAAAAGGCCATAGATAAAACTTTTGAAACGGCTACCAATAACAACGGAAGACGACTATCCATAATGGCCGGAGATATAAACGCGAAATCCGCAATACGGGGATCTCCTATATCTGATATAAAAGGATAAATGGTAGAGGAGTGGTTGGCCCAAAAGAGGATGGGTAGCAATCAATAACGGCCACCACACCTTTGAAAGAGGTAACTCTAAAACACATATAGATGTTACTCTCTGTCATAGCAGTCATAATAATAAGATTACCAACTGGTGTATAGAATATGTCAATCCCTACACACACCATGGACATATTCGATATCAGATAAAAACGAAAGGAGCAATAAAAAAGATGAGCCCTAACAACAGGAAAAGGACATACTTGAACACCGAAAAGTACGTAGAAATACTAATAGAAAAGTAATGGAACATACGAGGAAATACTGAAGGCATATAAAGATGCCACCAGTAATGACGACGCTAATACCTCGATGCAACCATTCTGGTGGAATCCTGAAATCGAAAATGCCAGAAACGAATATAATAAACATAGACGTAAATACACCCGAGAAAAGCTCCCACATTTAAAACAAAAATGGGAAGACGGTATGAAGTTACAAGGCAAACTACTAAAAAGACTAATTATGCAAGCCAAAAAGAGATGTTGGCACGACCTCATGAAAGACCTTGAAAACGACATATGGGGCCAGGGTTACAGGATAGTGACGGGCAAATTGGCTAATAGAACACAAGGCCAACTCAGCGCGAAAAGGAGAAAAAATATTATCCGCACCCTCTTCCCGACAACAAGAGGGAAAATAACAAATGACGACGATGACGAACCCGCACTACATGAGGTATCAAATTTCACCAGTGACGAGCTCGATATAGCGATTAGAGGTATTAAAAACGGCAAGGCACCTGGACCAGACGGCCTGCCAAACGAAGCTCTAAAAATCGCGGTGAAAACTAAACCGTTGCAAGTTCTAAACTATCTAAACGAACTTTTGAAGCAACAACGGTTTCCCGACTGCTGGAAAACAGCCAGAGTCGTTCTACTTCCGAAGGAGGGTAAAGACCAAAACGAGGCAGGCAGCTATCGCTCTATATGCCTGATCAACTCTTTCGGAAAACTACTAGAACTTATGATTACAAATAGATTGGCTGAGGAGATCGAGAATAAGAACCTCCTATCTCCGCATCAGCATGGCTTCCGACCCAAAAGATCAACGGTGTCGGCAATAAACGAACTAAAAGAAATAGTAGGTAAAACCAGCCACAAATGGGATGTACTTGTGGCTGTTGATATAAAAAATGCCTTCAATACCGCGAAATGGCATAAAATAGTCATGGCTTGTAAAGATAAAGCCCTTACTTAACGAACTACATAAAAAACTACCTGAGTGACAGGAGGGTGACCTCCGGCATCATTTCACATAGGTGCACGATGGGTGTTCCGCAGGGCTCCGTCCTTGGACCGGTTCTGTGGAACATCATGTACAATGGTATCCTAGTGTTGGACTATGGCCCAAAAGTTTCCACTATCGCGTACGCTGATGATCTCGTCTTCTACATCGTAGGAGACAAAGAAAATGAGGTCAGGAATAGAGCAGAGATTACTGTAGCTCTAGCGGTCCGTTGAATAACAAGAAACGGACTTAAAATTGCTCCTCAGAAAACGGAGATACTGACGGTGAAGGTACCACGGAAAACAAATGGTCCCTTCAAAATGGTAGTGGAAAGACAAAGAGTCGAGGCCAAAAATAAAATAAAATATCTGGGAGTAATAATAACAAAAAACCTCAACTTCCTGGAACATATGAAATACACGGTCGAAAAAGCCGATAAAAAGATCTCACAACTACGGAGACTGATGCCGAATGTGGGAGGGCCTGGTTATTGCAAGCGCAGGGTTCTGTGCCAAGTAATGCACAGCGTCCTCCTGTATGCGGCGCCAGCCTGGCGTGAAGCCATGAAGATACAATCTTACAAGGAAAGATTAATGGCCGCGCAAAGAAAATGCTTACTGATGGTTGCCGCTGCCTATAGGACCGTATCGGCTGAGGTAGTCCAGGTTATAGCAGGTTTCCCACCGATTGATCTCATGATAGCAGAGAGATGTTTCCTATATAATATAGGAGGCAGGTTAGCCGGCAATAGACGAATGGCAAGAGAAAGAACATATAAAAAGTGGCAGGAGAGGTGGGATAGTCTGGAGACGAAGGCCCAGTGGACAAAAACATTGATTAAAGACATAAGAAGCTGGGTCATGTGTAAACACAGAACCACTTCCTACCACATCACGCAGATTCTGACGGGACATGGTTCGTTCGGAACCTTCACTAAAAGAATCCGTAAAACCGAGGATGACATGTAAAAAATGTGGGCAAAGGGACGACCCGGCCTATGTCCTATACGAATGTGCGAGATGGGGTGAGGAGAGAACCAGACTAAAAGAACAACTAGGATGTGACTTGCCTACGGCAACCGAGATCATAGGGAAAATGTTGGAGGATAAAGCAACCTGGAACGCGGTAACGACGTACATGACCGTAGTAATGAACAGAAAGGAAAAAGTGGATAAAAACTCAGGGATAAGTAATAGAATAAGGAAAGGGATTTCAAAGGGGATGTGCGCTGATGTAATGACAACTTGTTGTCCTCCCGGCGCGCGCAAATCCCCAGGGATGTGTAAACAAGGAGGGTGGTTTAGTGGGTGAGAGTCCCACACAAACTCACAGCATTGCACCCGCCCGCTGTGAGGACGGCATTAGCTTCCACCCTACCTTGGGGGCAAAAAAAGGTTAGGTTAGGTTAGGTTAGGATTAGGTTAGATTAGGTTAGGTTAGGTTAGGTTAGGTTAGATTAGGTTAGGTTAGGTTTGGTTAGGTTCCGTGCTCGGAGGGGTCTAGTCGAGGAGGCAGAAAGTGATTCACCCCAAATCCTCGTCGCGAGATCTCTGGGATGGGGTTTGGTCTACCCGACACGACGCGTCCCAATGGCTCATAGGGTGTCTCCGAAAGGAGTGGTCGGTCTTGAGTCACTCAACTTTCTGTAAGAGGAAACATGACCGACCAACCTTCTCGGATAGGCGATGAATAAGGAACAAATTCCGTTCCCCAATAATTGCCCGCGGACAAAAAAGACTTTACCTCCCGTCTAGGACATTCCCAGCCTAGACGGTATCCCTAACCTTGCTCCGGCTTCCTACCTCCTG
Source organism: Diorhabda sublineata (assembly GCF_026230105.1). Classification (NCBI taxonomy): domain Eukaryota; kingdom Metazoa; phylum Arthropoda; class Insecta; order Coleoptera; family Chrysomelidae; genus Diorhabda; species Diorhabda sublineata. Next base: position 7,935,101 of record NC_079486.1, read on the forward strand.
TTTCTTCCCCGATGCTAGTAGGAAACGAGGGCTAGGGGTTTCCTAATTTCTTACCAATTTCCCCTTTCCCAAATCCTTTCCGGTAGGATGTGCGCCTGTCCTGCCCCCCAACCCACAACGACAATTGGCAATGGAAGTGGGAAAAGATTTGGAGATTACCGAACATAGGAGGGAAACCTCAGTTCCGGTCGGGGAGGGTTGTGCCGCGAGCCACTCCCGACCGTCAACAAGCGATCGCGAGAAATGTCCGCCAGGGAACCAGGGCGACTTTTTGGGTAATGCTACTGGAACAAAAACCATAGACTCGGAGGACGACACAGAAAATGAAGAGGTGGAAACGAAGAAGAAGAAGCATGCTGGACATGGTTCTACGCCGCTGAGATATAAGTTTAGAGGTCTAAGGACAGACATGGGCTCTAGTAAGGAAGGTAACATAGAAAAAGATGCGATTCCAGAGGACAAGACGGAAGTGAATGAAGGGGATAATAACCTTCCACTGGATACTCCAGATCTGGACGGGAGTTTTTTCGTTGATATGATGCAGAAGGAGATGGAAGCCGACGATGTCTTCATGGTGGTGCAGGATAGCAGCGATAATGAGACCACGGACCAAAAAAGGAAAAGGAGCAAAAGAGAGCTATCAGCAAATGATCTGAGCCCTAAATATCCTGGAAAAGATATAGATGACGAAATAAACAAGATAGCAAAAATGGCCGCGGACTTAAAGAGCTTCTGCACAGAACATAGGAACGTACACGCATTAATAAAGAACCTCGCATCATCTCTTACGATAGGTATGGCTGATCTCAAACGTGCTAGGAAGGCAGAAAAAAAGACAATTCTGGAAGAGGAGTTGGAAACATGCGGCTCTAGCAGAAACCTGGAAGAGAAACTGAGGATGCTACAGGAGGAAAACGATGCCCTTAAGGCCAAAGTTACCTCCCTGAGTTACTGCGCGTCGGAACTGGTGGAAATGAAAAGACAAGTCGGGAATATCTCTAGGAGAAACTCGCTTGGAGGTAGGGAACATACCCAGATGGAAAAAATTAAACCTCTAAGTCAGGATATGGCCACACAAACCATGCAGCCTGATGACGTTTTGAAAGAAATACAAATAAAAGAGATTGTCTACAAAATGGAAGCAGCTGTGGACAACGACGACATCAAAGACATGATAGAAATGGAATGGCAGGAAGGGAAATATGTACTCGAAATGTCAGACAAACCTATAACAAGCTGTAAGGGAGATGGCGATATTGCGATCATCCGCGACTTCATCAAATACAAAGATAACAGATTGGTTAGTAAAATCACGGGCAAGTCAGAGACAATCCAAAATTACATCAAGGCGGGTAAGTAGATGAACAACGTATGTCTGACTATAGAAATAGGGAAAACCGTGTGTTAGAGAGAGAGAGAGCAGCGAGATAATGTGTAAGAGAGAGAGAGACTTCGTTTTTGCGCATGCGTAGAGTTATATATCCGTTGCGATGATAACAGCGGGAGCGCTGATATACCAGGTCGGTTAAAAGTCTTTGGGTTTTAAAAAATTATATATACCATTATTATTCGCTAATCTTGTAACATAAAACTATAATGTATAAATAAAAAGAGATTTTTGTCAATGTAAGGTATCACGCACATAATCGAGACAGATTCGTTGCGATGATATACCAGGTCGGTTAAAAGTCTTTGGGTTTTTTAAAAATTATATATTCCGTTATTAATGTGATTGGAAATTAGTTTTTTGAGGATAGCAGAAGAGTGAAGATCATGTTAATCATTATATTATCTGCAGTACTATGTTCAGTACTATGCGTTGTCGACCAACAGTATGCAATGAAGTATTTACACCGGTTCGGGTACGCAAATGAAAATGATTTGACTAAACTTGAGGATTATTTGTTGAGTTTTCAAGAAAGATATAATATCCCTGCAACGGGAGAATTAGATGAAAATAAAATTCAACTTCTAAATAGACCAAGATGTAATGTGAGTGAAGCAGCTTCCGACGATGATCATTCTTTTAGAGTTAAATCAAAATGGCCAAAATTTGATTTGAAATGGTATTTCCCTTAGGCAACTCCAGAATATCTTAAAGTAACCAAAAAGGCTTTTGAAGTGTGGAATAACAGTTCAAAGTTTAAATTTGAATTAATACACAAAATACGGCCTTATGCTCCCGATATTTCTATTACAGTTGTACGGGAAAAGCACTATTTTCGAGCAAATTGCCAAGGTAGAGAGTGCTCCAGTACATTTGATGGTCCCGGAAAGGTGTTGGCACATGCTTATTTCCCAAAAGGCAACAGTTGTATAGAGCTTCATATTGATGCTGATGAGAAGTGGGATTTAAGTTTGGATGGATCAAGTTCAGAAGATCAGACTAGCCTACTTATGGTATTAATTCATGAAATTGGGCATATTTTAGGAATTGCTCACAGTGATATTGAGACAGCAATAATGTATCCATGGTATCAATTCAACATTGCTCTTAAATTGGATGAGGATGATAAAATGGCCCTTGAAGCTCTTTATGGACCAATCAATACATATGTAAATAATCCTTTCAAACCCACATCAGCGCTGCCACCGACTACAAAGACACTTGCACATCAACCAAATGAACCGGATAAAAATTTATGCGACATAACACCGGAGTATATGTTCATTGCTATGGCTGGTGAATTTGAAAATTACCATTTATAAATTATTAATGAAAATTCCCTATGGAAAATTGATTTGAACTCGAAACTTATTCCCTCGCAACCAGAAATACTCGATGATTATTTACCTGAAGAAGTGGGTCCCATAATTCAGATTTTTCAAAGTTCTTCAGATAATTTAATAGCAGTAAATGACCGTAAATACTATGTAGCAGATTTTCCCGCTCTACAAATACTTGAGGAAAATAATTTAATTATACCTAAGAATTCTCAAATAAACACAATGTTTCAAAGCAATCATGGGAAAATATATGTATTTTATAATAACAGTAATTATATTGAATTTGACAAGAACTTGAAAACTGTTCGGAATAGAGGACAAATAAAAGATATTTTCCCTGGACTACCCACAGATGTTACAGGAGCATTCCAGTACATTGACGGACACATGTACTTTTTCAAAAACACCACATACTACAAATATAATGAGTTTACCAAAAAACTTGTTGCAGCCGGACCCTTTAATTGGAACGTGTTCGATATTCCATGTCCAAATGGAGACCTTTTAAATCATCTCAAAATTTTATTAACAAAAATAATTTCTTTTTATCAATAATGTTGTATATTTTGAAATAAACTCTTATTAAATTTTTTCTTTTTTTTTGGAAATTCCCGAACGCCAATCTTAAGATAACTTACCTATTAATAAGAAATTTTTTGATAACGCAGGAAATTGATAAGAATATTTCTAAACCAAATGGACCACATGTACAGGAAATAGTGAAAATTTATTAGAATACTCGGAAACCATATGGACCACATTTACAGGAAATTACAAAATTACAAAATTGCCGCAAATAAAATATTTTTCTAGAACATTCTATCACAATCGTATGGAGATAGTGCCATGAGTATAAATAAGATGTTGCATTGTGTTGGAGCCAGTCTCTTCCACTGCCAGCAAGAGAAAAACCAGCTCTGAAGAACAAATACTAGTATCTGTTAAAAAATTGTGCCTTAACAAAAAATGTAAGTATTTTTTTTTCTTGTGGGTTACGCGCTCTCTCTCTTTTCAGATGGATTTAAAAAAAATTAACGCAACGTCTATAATTACAGAGAGAAAACCAATAACAAAAATACAAGATCTACCTTTGAATACTCTGAGGGCTATAAAGAAGGCAAAAATAGTCAATTCCAAATTCGGAGAATCAGTTTTATTGGATTTAGATACAGAAGTAGTGTTTTTACCGCAAAGAGTGACAAGTGTCTACAAACCAGTCATTGAAGAATTTGAAAAGGAAAAATACGGAATTATATTCGAGGGATTAGTGGATGTTGGAAAAAATCAACGGCTAGCGTCATTTGAAATTGAGGAACTATAGACGTGCCTAATACACACACACAGAGAGAGAGAGAGAGAGAGGTGAGTACCATGAATATTGTAAAAAAATCTGAAAATTTACTGCAAGTCATTAAAAATGTCAGAAAAATATTGTTTGATAAGATAACGGATAGAGATGTGGAAATTTGGTTGAATCGACAATAAACAAATTAAAGTATGTAATTTGACAATTAAAAAAGGAGGACTGCATGTAGGTACAATTAGGAAATTACAAACATACATAGGACATTTCAAACATTTTAAACAACTTATTTCAAATAGGAATATAGGTATGGGGCTGAATAATAAACTGAAAAATAGGGTTAAATGGGAAAATGTAGCTTCTGCATTTACAAGAAGAATTAAAACCGGACTTATAGTAAATTTATATAATAAGGACTTAACGCAATTTTTAAATGATTGTCAAATAATTTTTAAAAATAAAATAAGGGAAATTTTTAGGAAAAAATATTCTGTTGTTAAAGTTTATGTTTGTTTTTGTGGAGAGTTCATTAAAAAATCTGGTGAAAATGAAATTTCTAGTTTCCATTATTTTATGACTAAAAATTCTATTATCGATGTATCGACCGATATAGAGTGATGGTTTTTCGAGAACGTCAAAGATAAAATTAATTTTAAATTATCAGAATTTCAAGAGAGGGACTCTGGTTTTGCATTAAGTAAAATTATTTCTTTAGAAGTAAATATCAATAAATTTCAAATTGGAAACGGCTCATCTTATATTAAACTTCCAGAACCTATTCAAAAAAAGCGAGGGTGCATAAACATTAAAAATTCTGACCAAGCATGTTTTTATTGGTCAATTGTTAGTGCTTTGTACCCAGCCAAAAATAATAAAGAACTCACTTCCTCATATCCATATTATAGCACAGTCTTGAATACACAAGACTTGGAAGCTCCGATGCCCCTGCATCAAATTTCAAAGTTTGAAAAATCTAATAACATTTCCGTCAATGTCTATGCCTTGGATTTAATTGAAATAAATAATAAAAAACCATTTTACAAAGTATATCCAGTAAGACTTGCTAAATCAATACACGAGAAACATGTAAATCTTTTATTAATTCAAAATACATATTTTCCAAAGCTAAACGATTATGAAGCACCTCCTATAGATAATGACAATTCAGAAATCACATATCACTACTGCTGGATCAAAGATTTGTAACATTTAATTGATAGTCAGTTAAGTAAAACTACATATAAACAATTTATTTGCATTCGCTGCATAAATTATTTCAGCAGTGAAAGTAAATTGAATGTCCACTTGAAATTATGCTCTGAATTAAATAATTATAAAATGTCTTTTCCAAAATATGAATCTGTTAGTTGTAGAAATTATATATACAAACAAACTACGCCTTTTGTAGTTTATGCCGACTTTGAGTGCATGCTAGAACAATTTACAGATAAAACACAGCTTCATAATAAGACAAATAAATATCAAAAACATATAGCATATAGTGCTGGTTACTATGTAAAATGTAGCTACAACGAAGACTTGAGTTTTTTCAAGAGCTACAGAGGTAGAGATTGCATGGATTGGTTTGCAAATGAATTATCGAATTTAGCTGAAAGTATTAAATCAGAAATTACAACTATTACACCTATGGAAGAAAAACCAGATTTACGTGTGGCAACAATGTGTCACATATGTGAAAAGGGTTTTTCCTCTACGGATATCATTGTTAGAGATCACGATCATTTTACGGGGAAGTTTAGAAATTTTGCACATCAAGCATGCAATTTGAATTTCGAAAAACTGTTTGTTGTACCTACAGTTTTCCATAACTTAAGTAACTACGATAGCCATTTCATCATTTCGGAATTAAGTAAAAGAGGAAACATCAGTTTACTCCCCATAAATAAAGAAAAATACATTTCATTTACACTTAACGATTCAGATACAAATATAAAATTTCGATTCATAGATTCACTGAGGTTTTTGGGTGCTTCCTTGGAAGAATTGGCTGCTACATTGAATGATAATGATTTAAAAATTTCCAAAAGAGAATTTAGTAATTTAAGTGTCGAACAATTTAAATTAATAGCCAAAAAAGGGGTTTTCTGTTACGATTTTATAGATAGTTGGGAAAAATTAAATACTTGTGAACTACCACCAATAGAGGCATTTTATAATAAATTGGAGGATAAAAACATCAGTATTGAGAAGTATTCTCATGCTCATGCAGTGTGGAAATCATTTGATATTGAAAATTTGGGTCAGTATTCTGATCTGTACTTAAAGACCGATGTTTTACTTTTATCAGATGTTTTCGAACAATTTCGAAGAAAATGTTCAATTACTTATGGTTTAGACCCTGCATGGTACTATACAATGCCTGGATATACTTGGGACTGTATGTTGAAATATGTAGGATGTAAATTAGAGTTATTGCATGACGAAGACATGATCATGTTTATCGAGAAAGCAATTCGAGGAGGAATTTCGGTTTGTAGCAGTAGATTATCGAATGCTAACAATAAGTACATGCCTGAATATGATTCTACAAAACCCTCAAAATACTTACTCTACCTGGACGTCAATAATTTATACGGGTGGGCTATGTGTGAACCATTACCATACGGAGGATTTGAATGGTTAGATAATGAAAATTTTGATGTTATGTCTGTGGCAGATAATTCTTCCTTAGGATATATATTACAAGTAGACTTGGAGTATCCACATGAATTACATGATCTTCACAGAGATTTTCCATTTGCTCCCGAACACCGCAAGCCTGTAGGCTCAAATTATTCCAAATTAATGACAACGATTTATTGTAAAAAAGAATACACAGTTCACTATCGTAATTTAAAACAAATGTTAGCCAACGGTTTGAAAATTGAAAAGATACATAAAATTCTGAAATTCAATCAATCTGCATGGCTGCGGCCCTATATCGAACTAAATACTCGTTTGAGGGCTGCAGCTACCAATGACTTTGAGAAAAATTTATATAAATTGGCAAATAATGCTGTGTTTGGAAAGACGATGGAAAATATACGGAAGCACCGAATTGTAAAACTTGTTAAAACTTGGAATGGTCGATACGGCGCCAAAAATTTGATATCTAGTGTTACGTTTCAGATTTAACAAAATTCGATACTTCAGATTACCCCATCAATAATAACTATAATATTCCACAGGTAAATAAAAAAGTTCTGGGTGTTATGAAAGATGAAAACAAAGGCCAAATTATGACTCATTTTGCAGGCTTGAGGTCTAAAATGTATTCTTTTAAAGTTCAATCAGGTGCAATAGTAAAAAAGGCAAAAGGAGCTCGATATAATGTAGTAAAAAACAAAATAAATTTTGAAGATTATGTAAACTGTTTAAATGATTTCAAAGAAAAAAATATTACTCAACGCTGTATTAGGTCATATGCTCATAACGTATATAGCATAGAACAGACAAAAATTGCGCTAAGTCGTCATGACGATAAAAGATATTTGATTACCAATAGTTATGATACGCTGCCGTGGGGTCATTATAGTATTCCAAACTTACTCTCTTGTAGATAATGAACTCCTCAACATTAATGGAATTATGCATCATAAAAATTTGTGAAACGATAAAGTCAGCAGCCGATTTCGCAGAGCAATCCCCTCTTCCTCGGAAATTGACCGAAAAAATTGTGAAAAAATTTCCTGTTTACAAATGGAATGCGATGATAAAAGAGACTGAGAGCAATTCAAATTCTTCATCCATTGGAATAGAATATATTGACTATAATAAAGAAATACCGTTATATTTAAGAAACACTATATTAAGTAAAACAAATTGGGGAGATATGTTAGAAGAATCTACTTACTGCGTATGGTCTAGTGGATATTGGCTTCCACAATATCGTATAAATGTTTGTAAATCATGTTATTTTGTATTTAGAACGGTCCATAAATATTTAAAAAGGAACATTTTTGTTAATTATGATCATTGTCATGAAGTATTTGATGGTGATGAAATTGTTGAATGTGTATGTCAAGAAATGTCCTATTGGTGTCAGAGTTGTTTTAACAAAGTCTTATTCATGATAAAATCACATGAGTCCTGTATTAATAATTTACATGAGATGCCTAGAAATAATCGTTTTGATGATTCTGATATAGACAGTGACATTGATACTTTTGAGGCCGCTATGCAGTAAAAACAATATTCATGGAATGTATCTCTCTCTCTCTCTCTCATAAATGTAGAATATTATCGTTTTCTTATTATAAAATTATTCCTGTGTTTTTGCGGTATTATGAACGGTGGCGGTTCATAATGCCACATTAAAAAATATCTGTTTTATCATAGTTTTTTAGTATGCGTTTTAGGTGATTTATATAAGCGTTGTTAGTGTTAGACATAAGTTCGTGCCCAACAGGGCTTTATTAGAAATGTATTTTTATTTTTTTCTTTCCACTGGTCATTGTGATGTCATCCTTCATGTATAGTGTTATACTATGACAGTCACGAGAGTAATAAAGAGTTTCAGCGATAATGTTAGCTTTTATTTAAGAAAAAAAGCAGTAAAAACAATATTCATGGAATGTATCTCTCTCTCATAAATGTAGAATATTGTCGTTTTCTTATAATGAAATTATTTTCAAAATTCTTGTGTGTTTTTGTTAGTTTCCAATATATCTTTATGTAATAGCAGTAAAAACAATATTCATGAAATGTATCTCTCTTGTCGTTGCGTCAAACGTCACATCGTTACGTCAAACGTCAGGTCGTTATGTCAAACGTCACGTGCTGCGTCAAACGATCATCAAACGTGTCTACGTATGAGAATGTTCTCTTTCGTAATATGTCTTCAGAAGAGTACAGACGTCGAATTGAAGAGTTTATTAATAGCATTGGTGAATTAAAGAAAGATATTGCTTTCTATGGAGATAAAAGTGAGGTTATGAAACAAATGCAGAATCTTAGTTTATTTGATAAGAAAGTGACGTGGAGCAGTCTTCACTGGGGGGTGCCTGAAGAGGTCCATCAGTTGGCCCGTAGACTGCCGCCGCAAACTACTTATCCGTTAAGACGTATTCAACCTACGTTCAACAGAACAGAAGGGGATATAAAAAATGAAATTCTGTTTTTGCTATGTCATGTGTAATATTAGTGGCTGTATTTGTTTTAATTTTAAAAATTATTTTGAAAATTGTAAAATGAAAATTCCAATCTTCATGTAATATAAAAGTTGATGAATATACAGAGTGTTTCAATAAAACCCATATTTTAAAAAAAAACTTTATTTATAATGGTAATACAGTATTTAAAAACCAGTGACGGAGACGTTGTACATTTCTTTCAGTACATGAAAATAGTCCAGATGCGTGACAGGGGTTTGGATCATGAGCAAAGTTTCCAGTTTCACAGGGTGTACCATCAAATTTGCAAACGTCAATAATATGTGGAAAAATACCGAAAATGTGACATTTCTTTTGCAGAAACTCGACTTTTTGTTGTCCTCGAACGTAAATGTAGTCTGCGGCATACAATAACTTGCTTTCTAATATTTCATTTACTTTAGAATATTCTACATCTCCTGAAGAGTATCGAATGCCGTGCACATTTCTTTCCAAGTATGATGTGGTCTTTTTGTCCTCTTTACTTAATGTAGAAAACGGTTAGGGTGGTAAAAATATGTAATGTGAACTTTTGAAGCCAATTTCTATGGTGAGCTCTTTGGCAACGAAAAGACCGTCTACGACAAAACCTTGAATGTCTACAAAAGCTACTCTCATGTTGACGTCTTCTCGAACACTAACTCACAACATCTAGTTCAAGCTTTTAACAATTTCGGTGAGGGGGAAGTATTCCATTCTACAATCGTGAATTATGATGCAATAGACTTTGGTATTTTCGGGAAAACCTATGTTTGCTTCAATGTCAAGTTTCACATCGACTGTGGATGCCTTCATGCTTTCCTCCTGTTTTGAACAATCGATAACAAACAATGCTCGTTTCTTGAAAGAAGAATAATCCAGCAGGGGGCGCTTCTGTGTGGAGTTTGCGTAGTTGGGATAGAATTCAGTATAGTAAAATAGGCTTCATTGTAATCAGTTTTAGCGAAATCCAATTGCATTCTTTCATTGGGCCAATAATCATTATTAAGTGACAACCTTATACTTTGTACGTCGGCATTGTCAAATAAAGTCGGGTCAGCTGTACTCAAGTTACGTTTGTCGGTTTGAAAGAAAACAATAACAAAACAAGGTCTTTCAACTGAAGTGGATGTCTTGACAGCCCAAACTTCATGTCTTGCTCCTTTAGTAATTGAGGGTAATTCGTGTAACTCCCACTTCCTAAATGGAATAACTATAGGTTGATCTTTTGAATGGATTTCATGAGATTTAATTTTATGTCGTCATTAGGAAAGATATGTTTAACTTTTAGCTCAACGCTTGTAATGTTTATTTTAGCTGTTGTAGTGGAGAGCGTTCCAGAGACATTCTTTTCAGTAATATATAAGCAATCATTATCATTTCGTGCCCGAACTAGTCGTATTGTTTGACGCCCACATGTAATCATTGAATAATCGTTGAAAATGCTGAAAATATGTTTGAGAGGTATTTGAAGGTTGAAGGACTTGTCGCTAACATTCAGAATAGGATTTTTCGGGTAATTCCAGCCGGCTATAGCCATATGATTGGAATCTTCTTGGTTATAACAAGTCATAGCACGTACGGCACTCACTATTCCAGGATCCCGAACTGTTTCCATTTCCCTGGCACTTTCACTGTATGTACATGAATCGAATAGAAAGACTCTAACATTATTTGCTAATTTTACGTCACCAGCTCCGTGTATTTCAAGCGAAACTTTAATGCACAACAAAGTTTCGCTCATTGCAAAGAACGAATCAACCTGATTAATGCTAAACTCCACAATGTGACTGCAATTGAATGACTTTATAAATGGAGCATAGGTTCTGTATTCAGCCTTTCGAATTGAATCGTCAAACATCGGCTTACGGTAGATATCAAACATTGAAGGCATGTTGTCGTTTTGGCGTTGACGTTTTCCATACATTGTTGTCATTTTTTTTTTCAATTTAAAACCCAACGATTGCAGAACCAATTTGTTTGCGAACGTGAGTTGCTTCAGCTTTGATGGTAGCTTATCTAATGAAGTTGAATACTCTGTAGACTGTCTTTTATGATTTATTATGATTATTATATTATTATTATATATATTATTATTATATATTATTATGATTATTATATATTATTATTATGATTTATTATTAGTCCCACTTAGTTCTCCACGTAACAGGTAAATAGAGCAAATTATGAGGAATTTCGTCTATGGAATATCCTGGATCCACTTGTATAACGAATTCGTATATAGTATGAGCATGTCTGTTTGCATCGAAGGCTCCAGTGGTAATGTTACAATCGAAGCGAATACTAGATACTTTAATGATTTTGACGGGGAGATCTGACGAGTGTATTTTGTTTGCGTCGAGTATTTTCGGTGAAAAACCCAAAATTCTCCCAAGACTATTATCTTCTTTGAATGAAATTTTGTATTTACTGGAAATTTCACATTTCAACGTATTGTGATTGGGTTTTAGTGAAAATATACCCTCTGGCCTAGTTGAATTGTCCACACCCAATTTATCTCGTATAAACGCTTCAAGATCGGCAATTTCGTAACATCCTGTGGGAAAATCAAAACTTTGAAGCTTGCCCTTGGTATCGTAGTAGTAAAACTTACAATTTCCAATGTTTGGTATACTGTGATAAGAATGGAAAGATCGCAAAGCTATTTCGTATTTATTATTCGGATCTAGCACAATAGGCGTAGTAGGTTGAAAGGTAAATTCATGATTGATGCTGTTTACTCTCAGCAACTGTGACATGGTGACTATTCTATTTATTGTTACAACGAAAACAAGTGGCTTGAGAACTCGGAGGACTATCACAATGTGTTGTCCAATCAGGTCGGTTGTAATGGATGAAACAAGGCAGTCGTATTTGTAGTTCAAAATTTCCTCGATATTCATTGGGAAGTTTATGCCACATATTCAACAATTCCCAATGTCTTACACACTCTATTAGATGTTCAATGGGAAAGTGCTTTAGTTCTTCGGCAGTAAAACTATTCAATGTTTTTCCATGGTAGATATGTTGTAGTAATAGTTCTACGCTCGTTATTGTTGCTGTAGAAATTTCAAACACAAATGTCCGCAATTTATTTGATTGCAGTTTTGATATTGGGTATTGTTGTAGAAAATTCTCGCACTCTTTCCCAGATATTCAACAACTTCTTTCGGCGGCTTCAAATTACCAAATGAATCAAAATACTCTACATCGTTGTTTATCTTTCTGTAAGCCACCCAATGACTCCCACTATTCTTAGAGACATCTAAATTAACCACTGCGCATTCTTGTCTTCGAGGACCGACTTTGGAGAGGGTGTCTCGCATGAAAACTCCTCGAAAATGTGGTATTTCAAGTAATTTTGCATAATGCGCAATGTCAAAGTCAGATAGTGCGTGATTGGGTAGCTTTATTAGTTTTTTTTGTTTTTTTTTAAATACAATCCAAATCCACCTTTTGAATATTTTTTCAAGTATAGGCCAGATCCTACACGTTCCATAGCCTTATTATGACGTACATCTTCCTCCAATTTCTTTTGCGCATGCTTAGCATCAATGACGGTTTTTGCAATCCCAGCAGCACCACCTGACAAAGCTCCAAGTGCCGAAAGACCGGCAAACAAAGGAATAAGTGGTAGGAAACCTCCGGACTTCGCTACAGGTATTACTCGAGGAACCTCGACTTCTTTTCTGCCACCAAATTCTTTAATAAGTGCTTTGGCTGCTCGTAAGGCAAACGTTGCGGTGTCTTTCAAAGATGTTCCTCTCTTCAATGACTTTCCCACTTTCAGAATAACATCTGATTTGACGCGTGCCCAAGCTTTATCTTCAAGTATCTGATCGGCTTTGTGTGTCGTTCCTCGAGAGACTTATTCTTCCAGTAAGAAATATCGTGTTGTTTACAAGCAGCGTCCAAGGGGTTGATGTCCGGATCTCCACGATCAAGACGTTTTCCCAATTTTGTACCAGCTAAAAAAACAATTAATTTTTTTCAGAAAAAGGGTGGGGGGGTGGTTTACTTACGTCCACAGTACTGATAGCTAGGTAAGTAATACCCTCTCCTTCAAACACCAACATTAAGACTGACACGCTTAATTGGTGACACCTATATTTAAAGAGTAGTACTACGAAAAACGACACACACAATGAAAATAATTCAACAAGAGCAGACTATACCCATTGAAAATCTGGATTTCACCTCAACACCAACTGTTGGCAAACATGGTAAATTGTTGCCCAATTCTTTCCGTGCCATTATATGCGCTGGCGCTCCTATTCAATCCAAATGGCGCGAAATTCAAAAATGTTTATGTCTATTCAAAATCGTTATTTCAACCAAAGTATCAATTGCTACAAGAAGTTATAGCGCAAGTCAAGGGTGTTGGGTATTTCCCATTTAAAGACAATGAAGAAATTATTAGTCCAGAGAAAGCTCGACCAAATTCCATCTTTTTATTCGATGACGTAGCCTGTGACGGTCAGCAGAAAATTCGTGAATACTACTCCATGTGTAGACATAAAGATATTGATGCTGCATATCTTTGTCAAACATACTCAAAAATACCGAAACAGCTTATTCGCGACAATTGTAATGTTATTGTGTTATTCAAGCAGGATGAGGTGAACTTGAAACATATATTCGACGAACACGTATCTCCAGACATGACGTTTGACACATTCAAAAATGTGTGTTCAAAGTGTTGGTGTGATCGCTATGGTACTTTGGTAATTATGAAGGATTTTACCCTTAATGGTGGTAGGTATCGCAAAGGATTCGATAAATATATAAAATTGTAAGCTGCATCTTCAGTCCATACCAAAATGTCTGACGATAAGGTTGCTAATGCATTGCGCAAGAAAAAAGTGTCCGAACTTGCCAGATCGATTCGCAAAAAATACTTGTCGTTGAAATTAGGTAAATCAGAGCAAGATGAGTCTATTAATAAACTATTCAAGCCGATATCTAAACCACTTGAAGAAATTGTGCAATCCTCAAAGACATTACAAAAAACGATTACAAATTTAAATCCAAAAGAGGAAATAAAGAAGGAAGAACCAACTGATGATGTGTTTACACCTTTTCTCGAAACGGAACCGGTGGCCGAAACCGATGAATTCGGAAATATTACACGTTCTGAATCTCCAGAAGAGATGCGCCCCGAAATTTCCCAGGAAGCTATCGCAGACTATTTGGACCAATATCCAGCCATCAGTCATCAGTTCATTGAAGATTACTTCCAAAAAGATGATAAAATTGATAAAAATTATGGTCCGATATACAACGATGAAATCGGTTGGTCATTAGGCAAACGTCGAATTGCATTTGATGGAAAAACCGGCAATGTAAACATACTACCTGAGAAAAACAAAGGAGGAAGATATGTAATTGGAACACCAGGCTTGTATGAGCTTCTATTTTACCGAGACCCCAGTTACAATGATCAAGATTTACAGAACTATAAAAATCTTTTGACAACAACTGAAGTTCATTTAGACACGTTAGATCCTCTTAAGGGGTCGAGTACTGAAAAATATCACTACATCATAAAACCTTTATTCAAAACAAAATCTCTAACGACGACGAATAGATCGTCGCAGGTATTGACTCGTCTAAAATCGATTCCTTCAGCAAAAGGAAAAGGCATCGATCGTTTAAGATATAATGATAAACCTATGGAGTACATTTATTGGGATGATGCGAATGAATTGGTGGAACGTTTGAAGTTGTTGATTGCTTCAAAAGAGGCAGGTAATACGTCACACGACAACGAAATAGTAGCAATTATCAATGAACTCAAGGAGGCTGATATAATAGAATAATACAAGTTGAAACTTGTTCATTTTAATTATGCCAGTCGATAAATTCGGACATAGACATCAAACGCCCTATGCGCGTTTACCAGTGAAAATTACGTTTCCTCATACACAGGACGGTAATATTGATATTGAAAATATGAAAATTTGTAATGTTAAGGAACCGACAACAAATAGTGATGCTGCAACAAAAAAATATGTTGATGTGCAGTTGAATGACCTACGTGCTATCAACTCGCCATTAATTCAAGCACATGGTATGGTGCTGCAGCAACAAGACCTTGATATAAAGGATTTAGCTGTAGGATTGTTCGAAATGAGAAATGAGCTTCATAAGACGAAAATCCCCATATTACAGGCGCACATTACTAACTTACAAAATAAAACTAACGAAATCCCCCTGTAGCAGCTAGGGATATGGCTACGAAGAAATACATTGACGATTCAATTGTTGCAGCCAAAATATTTATTCGAAAAGAATTCACTTTACGAACTCCACAAACCGATACGGAAAAAATTTCCTCGGAGACGCACTATTATTAAGGGTCTTGACGATCATTGGCAAATGGATCTTGCGGAGATGAGGAATTTTGCATCACAAAATAGGAATCATAAAATGATACTGGTCATCATTGATTGTTTTTCAAAGTTTGTGTGGACATGCCCACTAAAAACGAAGACCGGAGAGGAGATTACTCGGGCATTCTCGGACATTCTCGCTCACACTAGACGAATACCAAAAAATCTGCAATCTGATCAGGGAAAGGAATTTTACAACAGCAAATTTCAAAATTTAATGAGAAAACATAACATAAATCATTATAGCGTATTTAGTACAATGAAAGCCTCTATGGCAGAGCGAGTTATAAGAAGGCTAAAATCGAAACACTCCAAGTATTTCAATTTAAATGGCACCTACAAATAGATTGACATTCTGCCTGAAATAACTCAAAACTATAACAATACAAAACATTCCACATCAAAATATAAACCTTCTCAAGTCAACAAATCCAACGAAAAATCTATTTTGAATAACACCTATAGTCATTTAAAGATAGCCGGTCCACGAAAATTTAAAGTTGGCGACATTGTGCGCATATCCAAGGCAAAGGATGTCTTTGAAAAAGGATATACACCCAATTGAACTATTCAAAATCACAAAAGTTAAAATTACCAATCCTGCTACGTATTTACTTGAAGACATGCAAGGTACACCTATCAGCGGCTGCTTCTATCATGAAGAACTACAGAAAACATCGAATCCAGACATTTACTTAGTTGAAAAGGTGCTCAAAAGAAAGGCTGACAAAATGTACGTCAAGTGGCTTGGTTTGGATAGCAAACACAACAGTTGGATAGAAAATATTGATATTGTATAGATTTTTTTTCGGTTCGCCGCGCTAAAAACCTTGAAAGAGCTCTATAAATTGGAGTGAGCTTTGGATATCAAACCCAGTTAGCAACATGAGTTCCCCCCAAGATAGTGGTATTGTCGACATCGAATCTGATTCGAGTAACTACAGTTCAGAATTAGATAGAATATTGGAAAACTATATGAGACTGCTGTCAAGTCTGAAAATATTTACCTGCTTTCAACACAGTATCCAATTTCGGGGTATGAAGTAAAATGTGGAATAAGTCCTGCAAGATGATTCACACCTGCTGTTATCTTATCTCAACATCTTAAGTTCAGCAAAATATCTTTCAGTACTTATGAATATAACCTTTATCTCAATTATGTCACAACAGATCTTTCATACCGGAGACGAGTTCAAACCTGATTCATTACCATGTGGAGATTACTGTACCATCACCCCATTGAATTACGATGACAGTAAGGTAATTTTAGTCAAGAAACATGGTGTTGAGTATTACATGGATGAAGAAGAAGTATCGCAAATTTTAGAATTGAATAATTTAATTATACAACGTATATCTGTGTTAGAAAATTTGAATTTTTGTGAATATCATTATAATGTTTTGGATTTCTGTAAAAATACCTTCTCCGAAAGTCCTTTACAAATTTTATACGCATTTTGTTCTATTACACCTAACGATATGTTACACAATGCTCTTAGAGAATTTGTATACTTTTATAAAGTTAAAGTTATCAATGATTTAAATAAATAATTATTTTTGTTATTGTTGTTTTTTTTATGTTACTTTTAAGTCACCCGGTATACGTTACTTTTAACTGTATTTCAGTAATAAGACGCTATCAGTTAACCGCAGATTTTTATATTACAAGATTAGCGCTCCCGCTGTTATCATCGCAATGAATCTGTCTCGATTACATGCGTGATACCTTACATTGACAAAAAATCTCTTTTTATTTATACGTTATACTTTTATGTTACAAGATTAGCGAATAATAATGGTATATATATAATTTTTTAAAACCCAAAGACTTTTAACCGACCTGGTATATCAGCGCTCCCGCTGTTATCATCGCAACGGATATATAACTTTACGCATGCGCAAAAACGAAGTCTCTCTCTATCTCTCTTACACATTGTCTCGCTGCTCTCTCTCTAACACACGGTTTTCCCTATTTCTATAGTCAGACATACGTTGTTCATCTACTATATAATATTCGGAAAGTGTGTTTCTATATGTCTTGACGGAGAGGGAAAAATCCAAAAAGGCTCACTAATGACATTGTTTTTTCTCCACAAAACTAATCAAAAAGTGGGAGAGAATCACTAGTTGTCGAAACGGTGGAGGGGATTTTGGAATTTGGTAAGTCGTTTAGAACTACGTTATGTGATTCCGACAATGCCACGTTTCGTAAAAAAAGTCAAGTCTTCGATGCTCTGCCATTGAATGGGTCATTCCAATAAAAATATAGTATTAGGGAAGTGTGTTTCACTATGACTTGACGGAGAGGGGAAAATCCAAAAAGGCTCACTAATGAGATTGTTTTTTCTCAACAAAACTAATCAAAAAGTGGAAGAGAATAGTTAGTTCTCGAAACGGTAAAGGGAAGATGGAATTCGGTAGGTCATTTGGAAACGCCTTATGTGATTCCGACAATGCCACGTTTCGTAAAAAAAAGTCAAGTCTTCCATGCTCTGCCATTGAATGGGTCATTCCCATAATAATATACTATTAGGAAAGTGTGTTCCACTATAAATTGACGGAGAGGGGAAAATCCAAAAAGGCTCACTAATGACATTGTTTTTTCTCAACAAAACTATTCAAAAAGTGGAAGAGAATTGTTAGTTGTCGAAACGGTGAAGGGAATATGGAAATCGGTAGGTCGTTTAGAAACGCGTTATGTGATTCCGACAATGCCACGTTTCGTAAAAAAAAGTCAAGTCTTCGATGCTGTGCCATTGAATGTGTCACCCCCATAATAATATAATAATCGGAAAGTGTGTTTCACTATGACTTGACGGAGAGGGGAAAATCCAAAAAGGCTGACTATTGACATTGTTTTTTCTCAAGAAAAATAATCAAAAAGTGGGGGGAAATTGTTAGTTGTCGTAACGGTATTGGGAATATGGAATTCGGTAGGTCATTTAGGGACACGTTAAGTGATTCCGAGAATGCCACGTTTCGTAAAAAAAGTCAAGTCTTCGATGCTCTGCCATTGAATGTGTCATCCCCATAATAATATAATATTCGGAAAATGTGTTTCACTATGACTTGACGGAGAGGGGAAAATCCAAAAAGGCTCACTAATGACATTGTTTTTTCTCAACAAAACTAATCAAAAAGTGGGAGAGAATTGTTAGTTGTCGAAACGGTGAAGGGAATATGGAATTCGGTAGGTCATTTAGAGACACGTTATGTGATTCCAACAATGCCACGTTTCGTAAAAAAAAAGTTAAGTCTTCGATGCTCTGCCATTGAATGTGTCACCCCCATAATAATATAATATTCGGAGAGTGTGTTTCACTATGACTGGACGGATAGGGAAAAATCCAAAAAGTCTCACTAATGACATTGTTTTTCTCAAGAAAACTAATCAAAAAGTGAAGGAAACACGTTATGTGATTCCGACAATGCCACGTTCCGTAAAAAAAAGTCAAGTCTTCGATGCTCTGCCATTGAATGTGTCACCCCCATAATAATATAATATTCCGAAAGTGTGTTTCACTATGACTTGACGGAGAGGGGAAAATCTATAAAGACTCACTAATGACATCGTTTTTTCTCAACAAAACTAATCAAAAAGTGAGAGAGAATTGTTAGTTGTCGAAACGGTGAAGGGAAGATGGAATTCGGTAGGACATTTAGAAACACGTTATGTGATTACGACAATGCCACGTTTCGTAAAAAAAAGTCAAGTCTTCGATGCTCTGCCATTGAATGGGTCATTCCAATAAAAATATAGTATTAGGGAAGTGTGTTTCACTATGACTTGACGGAGAGGGGAAAATCCAAAAAGGCTCACTAATGAGATTGTTTTTTCTCAACAAAACTAATCAAAAAGTGGAAGAGAATAGTTAGTTCTCGAAACGGTAAAGGGAAGATGGAATTCGGTAGGTCATTTGGAAACGCCTTATGTGATTCCGACAATGCCACGTTTCGTAAAAAAAAGTCAAGTCTTCCATGCTCTGCCATTGAATGGGTCATTCCCATAATAATATACTATTAGGAAAGTGTGTTTCACTATGACTTGAAGGAGAGGGGAAAATCCAAAAAGGCTCAATAATGACATTGTTTTTTCTCAACAAAACTAATCAAAAAGTGGAAGAGAATAGTTAGTTCTCGAAACGGTGAAGGGAATATGGAATTCGATAGGTCATTTAGAAACACGTTATGTGATTCCGACAATGCCACGTTTCGTAAAAAAAAGTCAAGTCTTCGATGCTCTGCCTTTGAATGGGTCATTCCCATAATAATATAGTATTAGCGAAGTGTGTTTCACTATGACTTGACGGAGAGGAGAAAATCCAAGAAGGCTCACTAATGACATTGTTTTTTTCCAACAAAACTAATCAAAAAGTGGAAGAGAATAGTTAGTTCTCGAAACGGTAAAGGGAAGATGGAATTCGGTAGGTCATTTGGAAACGCCTTATGTGATTCCGACAATGCCACGTTTCGTAAAAAAAAGTCAAGTCTTCCATGCTCTGCCATTGAATGGGTCATTCCCATAATAATATACTATTAGGAAAGTGTGTTTCACTATGACTTGACGGAGAGGGGAAAATCCAAAAAGGCTCACTAATGACATTGTTTTTTCTCAACAAAACTAATCAAAAAGTGGGAGAGAATTGTTAGTTGTCGAAACGGTGAAGGGAATATGGAATTCGGTAGGTCATTTAGAGACACGTTATGTGATTCCAACAATGCCACGTTTCGTAAAAAAAAAGTTAAGTCTTCGATGCTCTGCCATTGAATGTGTCACCCCCATAATAATATAATATTCGGAGAGTGTGTTTCACTATGACTGGACGGATAGGGAAAAATTCAAAAAGTCTCACTAATGACATTGTTTTTCTCAAGAAAACTAATCAAAAAGTGAATGAAACACGTTATGTGATTCCGACAATGCCACGTTCCGTAAAAAAAAGTCAAGTCTTCGATGCTCTGCCATTGAATGTGTCACCCCCATAATAATATAATATTCCGAAAGTGTGTTTCACTATGACTTGACGGAGAGGGGAAAATCTATAAAGACTCACTAATGACATCGTTTTTTCTCAACAAAACTAATCAAAAAGTGAGAGAGAATTGTTAGTTGTCGAAACGGTGAAGGGAAGATGGAATTCGGTAGGACATTTAGAAACACGTTATGTGATTCCGACAATGCCACGCTTCGTAAAAAAAAGTCTAGCCTTCGATGCTCTGCCATTGAATGTGTCAACCCCATAATAATATAATATTCGGAAAGTGTGTTTCACTTTGACTTGACGGAGAGAGGAAAATCCAAAAAGGCTCACTAGTGACATTGTTTTTTCTCAACAAAACTAATCAAAAAGTGGGAGAGAATTGTTAGTTGTCGAAACGGTGAAGGGAATATGGAATTCGGTAGGTCGTTTGTAAACGCCTTTTGTGATTCCGACAATGGCACGTTTCGTGAAAAAAAGTCGAGTCTTCGATTCTCTGCCATTGAATGTGTCACCCCCATGATAATATAATAATCGGAAAGTGTGTTTCACTATGACTTGTCGGAGAGGGCAAAATCCAGAAAGGCTCACTAATGACATTGTTTTTTCTCAACAAAACTAATCAAAAAGTGGGAGAGAATTGTTAGTTGTCGGAACGGTGAAGGGAATATGGAATTCGGTAGGTCATTTAGAAACACGTTATGTGATTCCGACAATGCCACGTTTCGTAAAAAAAAGTCAAGTCTTCGATGCTCTGCCATTGAATGTGTCACCCCCATAATAATATAATATTCGGAAAGTGTGTTTCTATATGACTTGACGGAGAGGGGAAAATCCAAAAAGGCTCACTAATGACATTATTTTTTGTCAACAAAACTAATCAAAAAGTGGAAGAGAATTGTTAATTTTCGAAACGGTGAAGGGAATATGAATGTCGATAGGTCATTTAGAAACACGTTATGTGATTCTGACAATGCCACGTTTCGTGAAAAAAAGTCAAGTCTTCGATGCTCTGCTATTGAATGTGTCACCCCCATAATAATATAATATTCGGAGAGTGTGTTTCACTATGACTTGTCGGAGAGTGGAAAATCCATAAAGGCTCACTAATGACATTGTTTTTTCTCAACAAAACTAATCAAAAAGTGAGAGAGAATTGTTAGTTGTCGAAACGGTGAAGGGAAGATGGAATTCGGTAGGACATTTAGAAACACGTTATGTGATTCCGACAATGCCACGCTTCGTAAAAAAAAGTCAAGTCTTCGATGCTCTGCCATTGAATGTGTCACCCCCATAATAATATAATATTCGCAAAGTGGGTTTCACTATGACTTGACGGAGAGGGAAAAATCCAAAGAGGCTCACTAATGACATTGTTTTTTCTCAACAAAACTAATCAAAAAGTGGAAGAGAATTGTTAGTTTTCGAAACGGTGAAGGGAATATGGAATTCGGTAGGTCGTTTAGAAACGCGTTATGTGATTACGACAATGCCACGTTTCGTAAAAAAAAGTCAAGTCTTCGATGCTCTACCATTGAATGTGTCACCCCCATAATAATTTAATATTCGGAAAGTGAGTTTCACTATGACTTGACGGAGAGGGGAAAATCCAAAAAGGCTCACTAATGACATTGTTTTTTCTCAAGAAAACTAATCAAAAAGTGGAAGAGAATTGTTATTTGTCGAAACGGTGAAGGGAAGATGGAATTCGATAGGTCATTTAGAAACACGTTATGTGATTCCGACAATGCCACGTTTCGTAAAAAAAAGTCGTCTTCGATGCTCTGCAATTGAATGTGTCGCCCCCATAATAATATAATATTCGGAATGTGTGTTTTACTATGACTTGACGGAGAGGGGAAAATTCAAAAAGGCTCTCTAATGACATTATTTTTTCCTAACGAAACTAACCAAAAAGTGGAAGAGAATTATTAGTTGTCGAAACGGTGAAGGGAATATGAAATTCTGTAGGTCATTTGGAAACGCCTTATGTGATTCCGACAATGCCACGTTTCGTAAAAAAAACTCAAGTCCTCGTTGCTCTGCCATTGAAAGTGTCACCCCCATATCAATATAATATTCGGAAAGTGTGTTTCACTATCACTTGACGGAGAGGGGAAAATCCAAAAAGGCTCAACAATGACTTTGTTTTTTCTCAACAAAACGAATCAAAAAGTGGGAGAGAATTGTTAGTTGTCGAAACGGTGAAGGGAAGATGGAATTCGGTAGGTCATTTAGAAACACGTTATGTGATTCCGATAATGCCACGTTTCGTAAAAAAAAGTCAAGTCTTCGATGCTCTGCCATTGAATGTGTCACCTCCATAATAATATAATATTAGGAAAGTGTGTTCCACTATAAATTGACGGAGAGGGGAAAATCCAAAAAGGCTCACTAATGACATTGTTTTTTCTCAACAAAACTATTCAAAAAGTGGAAGAGAATTGTTAGTTGTCGAAACGGTGAAGGGAATATGGAAATCGGTAGGTCGTTTAGAAACGCGTTATGTGATTCCGACAATGCCACGTTTCGTAAAAAAAAGTAAAGTCTTCGATGCTGTGCCATTGAATGTGTCACCCCCATAATAATATAATAATCGGAAAGTGTGTTTCACTATGACTTGACGGAGAGGGGAAAATCCAAAAAGGCTGACTATTGACATTGTTTTTTCTCAAGAAAACTAATCAAAAAGTGGGGGGAAATTGTTAGTTGTCGTAACGGTATTGGGAATATGGAATTCGGTAGGTCATTTAGGGACACGTTAAGTGATTCCGAGAATGCCACGTTTCGTAAAAAAAAGTCAAGTCTTCGATGCTCTGCCATTGAATGTGTCATCCCCATAATAATATAATATTCGGAAAATGTGTTTCACTATGACTTGACGGAGAGGGGAAAATCCAAAAAGGCTCACTACTGACATTGTTTTTTCTCAACAAAACTAATCAAAAAGTGGGAGAGAATTGTTAGTTGTCGAAACGGTGAAGGGAATATGGAATTCGGTAGGTCATTTAGAAACACGTTATGTGATTCAGACAATGCCACGTTTCGTAAAAAAAGTCAAGTCTTCGATGCTCAGCAATTGAATGGGTCATTCCCATAATAATATAGTATTAGGGAAGTGTGTTTCACTATGACTTGACGGAGAGGGGAAAATCCAAAAAGGCTCACTAATGACATTATTTTTTCTCAACAAAACTAATCAAAAAGTGGAAGAGAATTGTTAGTTGTCGAAACAGTGAAGGGAATATGGAATTCGATAGGTCATTTAGAAACACGTTATGTGATTCCGACAATGCCACGTTTCGTAAAAAAAGTCAAGTCTTCGATGCTCTGCCATTGAAAGGGTCATTCCCATAATAATATAGTATTAGGGAAGTGTGTTTCACTATGAGTTGACGGAGAGGGGAAAATCCAAAAAGGCTCACTAATGACATTATTTTTTCACAACATAACTAATCAAAAAGTGGAAGGGAATTGTTATTTGTCGAAAGGGTGAAGGGGAGATGGACTTCGGTACGTCATTTAGAAACACGTTATGTGATTCCGACAATGCCACGTTTCATAAAAAAAAGTCAAGTCTTCGATGCTCTATAATTGAATGTGCCACCCCCATAATAGTATAATATTCGGAAAGTGTGTTTCACTATGACTTGATGGAGAGGGGAAAATCCAAAAAGGCTCACTAATGACATTATTTTTTCACAACAAAACTAATCAAAAAGTGGAAGGGAATTGTTATTTGTCGAAACGGTGAAGGGAAGATGGAATTCGGTAGCTCATTTGGAAACGCCTCATGTTATTCCGACAATGCCAAGTTTCGTAAAAAAAGTCAAGTCTTCGATGCTCTGCAATTGAATGTGTCACCCTCATAATAATATTTTCGGAAATCGTGTTTCACTATGACTTGACGGAGAGGGGAAATCCATAAAGGCTCACTAATGACATTGTTTTTTCTCAACAAAACTAATCAAAAAGTGGGAGAGAATTGTTAATTGTAGAAACGGTGAAGGGAAGATGGAATTCGGTAGCTCATTTGGAAATGCCTTATGTGATTCCGACAATGCCACGTTTCGTAAAAAAAAGTCAAGTTTTCGATTCTCTGCCATTAAATGTGTCACCCCCATAATAATATAATATTCGAAAAGTGTGTTTCACTATGACTTGACGGAGACGGGAAAATCCAAAAAGGCTCACTAATGGCATTGTTTTTTGTTGTAATTGTTTCACTATGACTTGACGGAGAGGGGAAATCCATAAAGGCTCACTATTGACATTGCTTTTTCTCAACAAAACTAATCAAAAAGTGGGAGAGAATTGTTAGTTGTCGAAACGGTGAAGGGAATATGGAATTCGGTAGGTCATTTAGAAACACGTTATGTGATTCTGACAATACCAAGTTTCGTAAAAAAAAGTCAAGTCTTCGATGCTCTGCCATTGAATGTGTCACCCTCATAATAATATAATATTCGGAAAGCGTGTTTCACTATGACTTGACGGAGAGGGGAAATCCATAAAGGCTCACTATTGACTTTGTTTTTTCTCAACAAAACAAATCAAAAAGTGGGAGAGAATTGTTAATTGTCGAAACGGTGAAGGGAAGATGGAATTCGGTAGCTCATTTGGAAATGCCTTATGTGATTCCGACAATGCCACGTTTCGTAAAAAAAAGTCAAGTTTTCGATTCTCTGCCATTAAATGTGTCACCCCCATAATAATATAATATCCGGAAAGTTGTTTCACTATGACTTGACGGAGACGGGAAAATCCAAAAAGGCTCACTAATGACATTGTTTTTTCTCAACAAAACTAATCAAAAAGTGGAAGAGAATTGTTAGTTGTCGAAACGGTGAAGGGAATATGGAATTCGGTAGGTCATTTAGAGACACATGTGATTCCGACAATGCCACGTTTCGTAAAAAAAAGTCAAGTCTTTGATGCTCTGCCATTGAATGTGTCACCCCCATAATAATATAATATTCGGAAAGTGTGTTTCACTATGACCTGACGGAGAGGGGAAAATCCAAAAAGTCTCACTAATGACATTTTTTTTTCTCAACAAAACTAATCAAAAAGTGGAAGAGAATTGTTATTTGTCGAAACGGTGAAGGGAATATGGAATTCGGTTGGTCATTTAGAAACACGTTATGTGATTCCGACAATGCCACGTTTCGTAAAAAAAAAAAAGTCTTCGATGCTCTGCCATTGAATGTGTCACCCTCATAATAATATCTCCGGAGAGTGTGTTCCACTTTGACTTGACGGAGAGAGGAAAATCCAAAAAGGCTCACTAGTGACATTGTTTTTTCTCAACAAAACTAATCAAAAAGTGGGAGAGAATTGTTAGTTGTCGAAACGGTGAAGGGAAGATGGAATTCGGTAGGTCATTTGGAAACGCCTTATGTGATTCCGACAATACCACGTTTCGTAAAAAAAAGTCAAGTCTTCGATTCTCTCCCATTGAATGTGTCACCCTCTTAATAATATAATATTCGGAAAGTGTGTTTCACTATGACCTGACGGAGAGGGGAAAATCCAAAAAGGCTTACTAATGACATTATTTTTTCTCAACAAAACTAATCAAAAAGTGGAAGAGAATTGTTATTTGTCGAAACGGTGAAGGGAACATGGAATTCGGTAGGTCATTTAGAAAAACGTTATGTGATTCCGACAATGCCACGATTCTTAAAAAAAGTCAAGTCTTCGATGCTCTGCCATTGAATGTGTCACCCTCATAATAATATCTTCGGAAAGCGTGTTTCACTATGACTTGACGGAGAGGGGAAATCCATAAATGCTCACTATTGACATTGTTTTTTCTCAACAAACAAATCAAAAAGTGGGAGAGAATTGTTAATTGTCGAAACGGTGAAGGGAAGATGGAATTCGGTAGCTCATTTGGAAATGCCTTATGTGATTCCGACAATGCCACGTTTCGTAAAAAAAAGTCAAGTTTTCGATTCTCTGCCATTAAATGTGTCACCCCCATAATAATATAATATCCGGAAAGTTGTTTCACTATGACTTGACGCAGACGGGAAAATCCAAAAAGGCTCACTAATGACATTGTTTTTTCTCAACAAAACTAATCAAAAAGTGGAAGAGAATTGTTATTTGTCGAAACGGTGAAGGGAATATGGAATTCGGTAGGTCATTTAGAGACACGTTATGTGATTCCGACAATGCCACGTTTCGTAAAAAAAAGTCAAGTCTTCGATGCTCTTCCATTGAATGTGTCACCCCCATAATAATATAATATTCGGAAAGTGTGTTTCACTATGACCTGACGGAGAGGGGAAAATCCAAAAAGGCTCACTAATGACATTTTTTTTTCTCAACAAAACTAATCAAAAAGTGGGGAAGAATTGTTAGTTGTCGAAACGGTGAAGGGAAGATGGAATTCGGTAGGTCATTTGGAAACGCTTTATGTGATTCTGACAATGCCACGTTTCGGAAAAAAGTCAAGTCTTCCATGCTCTCCCATTGAATGTGTCACCCTCATAATAATATCTCCGGAAAGTGTGTTCCACTATGACTTGACGGAGAGGGGAAAATCCTTAAAGGCTCACTAATGACATTGTTTTTCTCAACAAAACTAATCAAAAAGTGAGAAAGAATTGTTAGTTGTCGAAACGGTGAAGGGAAGATGGAATTCGGTAGGTCATTTGGAAACGCCTTATGTGATTCCGACAATACCACGTTTCGTAAAAAAAAGTCAAGTCTTCGATTCTCTCCCATTGAATGTGTCACCCTCATAATAATATAATATTCGGAAAGTGTGTTTCACTATGACTTGACGGAGAGGGGAAAATCCATAAAGGCTTACTAATGACATTGTTTTTTCTCAACAAAACTAATCAAAAAGTGGGAGAGAATTGTTAGTTGTCAAAGCGGTTTAGGGAAGATGGAATTCGGTAGGTCGTTTAGAAACGCGTTATGTGATTCCAAATATGCCACGTTTCGTAAAAAAAAGTCAAGTCTTCGATGCTCTCCCATTGATTGTGTCACCCTCATAATAATATCTCCGGAAAGTGTGTTCCACTATGACTTGACGGAGAGGGGAAAATCCATAAAGGCTCACTAATGAGATTGTTTTTTCTCAACAAAACTAATCAAAAAGTGAGAGAGAATCGTTAGTTGTCGAAATGGTGAAGGGAAGATGGAAGATTTCGTAAAAAAAAGTTAAGTCTTCGATTCTCTGCCATTGAATGTGTCACCCCCATAATAATATAATATTCGAAAATTGTGTTTCAGTATGACTTGACGGAGAGGGGAAAATCCAAATAGGCTCACTAATGACATTTTTTCTCAACAAAACTAATCGAAAAGTGGGAGAGAATTGTTAGATATCGAAACGGTGAAGGGAAGATGGAATTCGGTAGGTCATTTGGAAACGCCTTATGTGATTCTGACAATGCCACGTTTCGTAAAAAAAGTCAAGTCTTCGATGCTCTCCCATTGAATGTGTCACCCTCATAATAATATCTCCGGCAAGTGTGTTCCACTATGACTTGACGGAGAGGGGAAATCCATAAAGGCTTACTAATGACATTGTTGTTTCTCAACAAAACTAAGCAAAAAGTGGGAGAGAATTGTTAGTTGTCGGAACGCTGAAGGGGAGATGGAACTCGGTAGGATATTTGTAAACGCGTTATGTAATTGCCTCAATTCCACATTTCGCAGAAGTAATTTTGTCATGTTTTATATGAAGGACATCATTATTTTATCATTACCCACTTGTTTGTTGTAGCTAATGATTTTTTTTACCAACCTAAATAATCTATTTAGTCAAAAATATCATTTGTCATACAGGTACTACTATTTTCAATTGAAAAGTGTATCATATTCATACATTAATGTAGATAAAATTAATAAAACTAAAAATTAAGTTTCAAATAAAGACAAGCCTATTAAGATGTTAACAAATAATCTAGCAGAAGTATGAACTTTCCCTTATAAAATCTGCAGTAGTGTGTATATATATATTTATATATATATATATATATATATATATATATATATATATATATATATATATATAACTATAAGTTATTTAAAAAACAACGAATACATAAGTGTAAATAAACCAAGAACATTTTATGATATATTACTTTATTTTTATTTAACAAACAATATCAGTTAACTTTTTCGACGTAAGTTAACACAAATAAGTATTAACATAAAAAATCAATTGAATATTTAAGATAACACAAGGGTTGCTAAACGTCCCGCCTTAGGGGGGACAGTCTCGCTTTTTGTTGATCGGTCCCGCATTTTATTAATTAATTCAAAGTCTCGCTCTTTACGTAAATTGTCCCGCTTTCCCAACTTTTACACGTACTCACATAAAGTTTTTTTGTTTAGTATTATTGGTAACACTCTTTAGTATTTCGGCCTTCTTTTAAGGATCGTAGGTTAAACGAATGATCGTTGTTTGTTCGGATCGAATACTTTCTTCGCCTTTCAGTCTGACAAGATGTCTGGTTGTGTTTTATCTCTTTTTATTCCACCTTAATAAAAAGAGATAAAAGGCAATAGCTGATTAATAGAGTTAATCGGCTGGGCTGACTCTCTGTTTCCGTCGTAAAAGCCCAAGGTTATTTATTTTATCATACATTATTAGATGGTCTGTGTTGATTTTGGCGTCCAGCTATATAAATAATAATAAAATGGCCACATAATCGGATTCTTCCGTTTCCTCTGACGAATTAGATTGGTTAGGGGAAAATTGTAGAGTTTATGAAGATATAGTGAATTGTTTAAGTGAAACTACAGATGAAAATCTGCCATCACCCGTGGTGTGTGTGGACACGGACAATGACAGTAATAATCACATTGCTGAGAATTATTTGGTAAGGCTCTAATTATTTTAAACGTAACTAAATTTTCAGCTGCAAATAGTAATGTAATAACTAATAAGGCTTCTGTCCTGTCTATCTTGTAGCAGTCTACGAATTCTACGATATAATTATTGTGCTTTATATCATATGGTATTTTTTTAGATAAATGAAGCAGAATCCCCTCCAAAAAATAAACAGTCTGCTGAAGATGAAAATAATTTCTACTCGTCCCCATCAGAAAAATCTAAGGATATTTCTTCCGGCATAGTTACAAATTAAGAGAAAGCTGGGTTAACAATTGCAGACGTAACTGCCGTGCTAATAATGCGTTAGTGGATTTTGGCAAAAACCAAAGTGTTTTTACAGAAATTAAGAAATTGAACGACAGCATAATAGACATTGGTTGTGTATGCCATATAGTCCACAATTCTGGTAAAAACGACCAGAAAGCCTTAAGGTATGGTAATATTCGTTAATTTATATAAAATTTTGCATTTTTTAAGTTTAAAGAAAATCTAGAGTCTAATTAAAATTCATTTTAGATACGAAATTGAACTGATTGTGATTAAATGCTATAATGAATTTTCAAGCATCACGAATAAAACTGAGGAACTCAAAGATTTTTTTGAATTTTGCAATTTTGAGTGGAGCGAATTATTAAAACTGTGCCAACCAGATGGCAGAAAGCAGCAGAAAGGCATTTAAAGATGTTTCAACCAGTAAAATCTTATTTTTTGTCAATGGAGTCCCCAGCCATTTTACAAAATTTTTTTCAAGATGAATTTGCTGAGGCATATTTGCATTTTGCACCATTGCATTTTGGCTGAATTAATTTATAAGTTATTGTTTATTTTTTAGGATTCTTAGTAAATTTTGGTTCCACATTCCACATACAATCAGATGAAGCTTTAATACTAGAACTTCATTAAACAATGATTTTTTTAAGAAGAAGTCTACAAATTAAACTCGATAAAGAATTTTATGGAGCCATAGTAAGAAATATAATACTAAAATCTGAGAATAGATATAAAATTGTACAGTTCAAGAGAGCCAAATGCTTTCTTGGAAAGGACAATAACTTATTTGGAAAAATGGTAATATTTACAATTGTGGTGCATTGGTCCATATGTACCATATGTATGTATATTACCTATCTACTACTATGACGTTTTGTTTTCTTAATTTTAGGTACCAATACAACAACAATAAATTTGAAAATCTATCTTACATGTTTTTAAAGAAATCACAAATTTTGTCTGTAGAAAAATTTATTAAAATATCTTCAGATTTTAAAATAGACATATATGAAGACATGCTCTTTGAGGAGTTTATGAGACTGAAATATTTTATTGAAAATAATTTAAATTAAGAGGAAAATATAAGTCAAAGATGGATGGCATTTTTTAAAAACAATTTCCCGAAAAAAAAATTTTGAAAAAATATGTAATAATTTTATCAATTCCACATTCAAATGCGTTTCCTGAAAGAAATTTTAATCTAATGAATGCAGCTTGGAGAAAGGAAAGAAATAAATTAGATATTAAGACTATTAAGTCTCTAATAATATAGCCATGTAATTCATTGAATTACTCATAATTGAGTATATATTTTAACCAAATATCGATGGTAGTAGTAGTACTTAAATATTATTCTATAAATATTAAGTAAGTATTAATTATTAATGTGTTAAACTCGAGTGATTTTCTGTTTAGTGTGAAAAATGGACATCCGATTGGTGTAAGTATTATTTCACTCATATTTTTTAAGTGACAATTGTTACTGAGATATATGTAGTAAGTAAAAGTGTGACTCTATGTATCTGATATCGTTATTTAGTTAATTATGAGTGGTCTCATATGGGACCACTAGGCGTTTCGCAATGCAAAACGATTTAAAACATATTGTTTCTTTTTATAGTGGAATTACATTGAAAGAGGCATTAGACATTGCTTATGATGAGTCTGATAGCTAAGTAGTTTCGGCAGTTTACATAAAACCTCCCGAATCCAATGTATTATCTGACGAAGATTCGGGAGATGAAGATTGAGGTGGTCTTTTTGACAATCTTAGTAGGAAACAACTAAATGCTGGTGCAGAAATTTTTCTTGCGAATAATACGAGAATTAGAGGTACTAGGGAGAATTTTCCTGCAGCAGAAGCAACCGATTTACAACAACCCAGCACTAGCTCAAGTCCCAATATCCTGATAATATTGCTCTGTATAGTGCAGGTGGAACGGTCTTAGTCTTTTAGAAAATATCATAATAAAATTTGATTTTTACATACATATCTTACAAAATATAAGAAACCATCGAAATCCATAGGAAAAGTATCCACGGCAGCTGCAAGCGACTCAAGAGTTGGTAGCGGCGTGAGATATGATGACTTAGACCCGCCATACTCAAAGTGTGTTCCGAGGAACCCCTGTAGAACTCAGTCACACGGTGAACAAAGTGTGGACTGATACTACAGTCTTAAGTGCACGAGATGCATTTATCCGTGGCCTTTCAACGGGGTTAAAAAACCCGACGGGCAAAGGACAAATATTACATTACATCTTACGTATTGGCTCCGAAAATGGTTTTGTAGAGAATGGTCTAGATATGTTTCAATCCAAGAAAACAGGTGACTATCATGAGGAGATGAACTCAGATAGGTTCGAGGGTTGGTTTAAGGGAATTTTAAATAAACTTGAGGACGGATCAGTCATTGTAATGGACAAATCATCCTACCATTCCAGAAAATTAGACCAGTGTCCCACAAGTTCTACAAGAAAAGCGGACTTACAACAGTGGTTAAGGGAACAAAATATTAATTTTGGAAACAATATGGTGCGGGCAGAATGTTGGTATTGTGAACGAAGATTTTAATGTATGAATGCTATGCAATTGATAAATAAAAGTATTATTGATATGGTATTAAAATAGTGTATTTAAAATTCAAATAAAAATGTTAGCTTGAAAAAAGCATTTAAAACTCAATTCAAATTTGCCACTAAATACCTTTCAGTGTTGTGTATGGTGTGATTCAGGCTTACAATTTCTCTCTCACGCACTATGCATATGATTACTCTCTGTAATGAGCGGCCATACTATAGTACTCATTCATCAATGTCTAGCCAGCAGTGTCCACAAGCGAAGTGAACATAGGGAACATACCAAAAATAATGAGTCGGAACTTAATGTGTGTAAATCGGTGTTAATTCTAAGCCCAAAAACAAGTCGCGGCGTGCAATGCGCATTTATAACCGCTCTTTTTGAAGAATAGAAAAACCTCACTGACGCAATGAAAAAACATAAAAACATTTACCATTTAATTGGCGTAAAGAGAAATAATGACAGGATATTGAGAAGAATCGTAAAATTCTGAGGTCGATTGTGTTATATGGTATTTGTAACATACCTTTAAGAGGAAAAAGTACACGAAAAGTACTGGTTTTAGATTAGAAAACGTTAAAAGAAAAAGGTAATAAAATAAAAATGTTAAAATTAAAACTGGCATTCCTGATAATTCCATGTGACATCATCAGGGCATGAGCAGAACAGCCACGACGTCGTACAAGCCAGTGGTGGACTGATGTACTAACTACTATGATGTACCTACCTTATTATTATCATGGCAACAAAGCGACTCAAGTGCGTATTTAATGATTATTCAAAATTAAAATAATCATTTATTAAAGAAAGTGATAATTAATGACCGACCGAAAATTCTTCCTTAGTTTCGATTTCGGTTACAAATTGGCTGAAACTTTCGGCCGCACAGAAACTCATTGTTCGTGAATTGACGTGCTTCGTGTGTTTTATAAATAAATGATTAGGTATTTATTTTGTTTTACTTATACTTCTGATATTATCTATTTCAATGACAATTATTAGGTAACGAACTTCTTTCTATTTATTTTTAAACGACACATAAAAGAGGTTATTATTCGATTCAGATATTACTTGGATTTACGAGTTAATAGGTTATTGTTGTTGGATTACATTCTGTAGCTTTATTTTACCACCCAAACAACTAAGTTTTTACTGTAATTTTACTGTGTGTGACCTTTAATTACTTAATTTTAACTATGAGAAAACGACTAGTTATAACTCGTGTGAATTATCTAGTCAGTCACCTCGCCTTTTCCCTCTTACCGCGCGAGGTGCCTAGCCAATTTGGACAGATACTTAGTACGTGTATTTTTTTCTATTTAAAATTCAGTTCATATTCATTTACTTAACTAAATAAATTTTCTCTGATTTAGATTGAAAGCAGTTTGCATAGGGGAGGCCGAATAGCATATTCGTATCGTACGTAGCTAACTGCACATCGAATTCAACCGAATCAAACCGAAGCTACTTACATTATCGAACGAGCGTTACTGCACAGAAGTGTGCAATATCAGTCGTCCGTTAAGACAAATATGATCCTCACCTCTAGTTTAATTTTTGTGTTTTTCTTGGTGTTGTGTCTTTGTTTTTTACGAAATATGAGTAATATTTATCCAGATAATTATGATTATTATCCATCAAATGACGATAATCATATAAGAACAGAATTTAAGCCTGAGAAGGAATTAAATTCAAGCAATCTACCACTGATAAACTCCATAATCCTAGTTTTCACACCCTTTTAAAAAATTCATCTAAAAGAAGTAATTGGATTAAAATTGATTCATTCTTTACCCATTTTTAGTTATATTGAAATTTAAAAAGTGAAATACTTTTAATGTACCTATTTAGGAGGTCTATAAACCTAGCAGTCTCATAGTAAAAAAACCAATAGAGACTTATAATTAGGTGTTTTTCAGTTGCTAAGTAGCGCCTCTAATTAAAACTTAAATGCTCCTCTCGTTCTTGAGAATATCAAGAAAAACAAAGGGGCTGCAAGGTTTATGAAATTGTATATTATTTTCATCTTTATTACAGTTTTATATTATTAAACACTATTTTAATGATTTTTCAATTTCAACATTAAAATGGAAGTATAAAGTATAATCTAAAATATTATTTTATATAAAATATAAAAGTATGGCAGTTTGTCAAGGGATCGTTATTACTGTCCCAAAAAATCCGATTTCGAAAATTTTTGGAGGCGACATTCTAGAACTACCTACGGAGAGAGAGCAGGAGAAAATATGTTGGAGAAATTGGAGGAAAATCTCAGTAAAAATACAGGGACTTTCAAGATTAGCCAAATCGTAGATCACTACGCAGTATCGTTTTTTACCCCCTTAATGGAGGGCGATGAGCGAGCGAGAAAATTTGGCAATCGTCAGAAATTTTATTTGTGGACACCAGCAGCAACTGTGATGTTTAAAATCATAAGATTGACTTTTTTGCCACATATTCCGTTGCTAGAGGTATACCATTGGGATGCATTATTGCCACGAATCAAAAAGAAGAAATGAGTGACTTGGCTGTTCAAAATATGATTGTAATTAGTCCAGTCAAATTAAATCCCAGACTTATCATAACCGATGATAAAATGATGAGAGAAAACTTCTTCAGAAGTACTGGCCCTGTTCAACTAGGCTTCTTTGTATATTTCATGTATTAAAGGCTGTTTGGAAGTGGTTAAACAATGCAAAAAAATTGTATTCCAAAGTAATCACGCCAAGAGCATTACCAGCTATTTTGAAACATTCTCTATTCAAAAACTCAGTTATAACTGGATACAAGTTTAGAAACATTCAAAACGCAATGCAATTTTTCAAATTGCGCAAAATACATTAACTCCAAAATTGATTCCGATTAGCAATCTTGGTGTCTCTTTCTTTAGAAAAAACTAACTCGTGGATCGGATACAAACAACTTTATTGAGGTAATATTTTGTTATTTAAAGACATTCCTCTTGAGCATATGGGTATGGTTGTCTCACGGGTTGGTTGTCTCAGCGGCCATAACAGAAACGAACGAGTAAATGAGTACATTGAATTGCGTCGTAGGAGCGGAATACCAACACTTCCCTCCCTACCTCTCGTCAGTGCGCACCGATATGCTGTGACGGAGACATACAAGTTTATTTTTTTCGCACATCAAAAGTAAATTTTTGTCCTTCCAAATAGGGTCTCGTAAGTATACTTAAACTTTCT
This sequence comes from Diorhabda sublineata, assembly GCF_026230105.1. Classification (NCBI taxonomy): domain Eukaryota; kingdom Metazoa; phylum Arthropoda; class Insecta; order Coleoptera; family Chrysomelidae; genus Diorhabda; species Diorhabda sublineata. The sequence continues at coordinate 7,970,547 of NC_079486.1, forward strand.
ATAATAATGAACATTAAATGAGTTTTATGATTTTTATGATAAAAAATATGTCTTCTATGGTACCGTGATATAATTTTTTCAATACCTTTTAAGGAGTTTCAGCTTCAACATGCCACGAGTTTACAAGAGGAAGACCAATCGAGGGCTTGTTTCAGCTTCATTGATGCTGCGTACGGCGAGTGAAGTTAAAATTTATACCAAGTCCATAAGGTCTGTTGCGAAGGATTTTGGAATTAATTACCGCACTTTAACTAGATATTGTAAAAAGTTTACATCTGAAGAGATCAGCAACACAACCATTTCAAGACAATCCACAAAAATAGGCTACCAAAGGAATCGACAATTTTTTAGTGATGAACAAGGGGAAGAACTGGAAAATTACTTACTTCTAGCTTCAAGTGTCTATTTCGCGTTGTCTCGTAGAAGGTTCGTAAATTAGCATTCCAG